>NC_049169.1:148784680-148879680 GCF_009769625.2 Cygnus olor | reverse complement strand
ATAACTTTAACCTTCCAATAAGTAGCTCAAAAACATGTTAGAAATTGGCCAACACAGTACCATTACTTGTAAACTTTAATTCCAAAAAGTGCTGTAGCCACAAAATCAAGAACAACATGTTGGCAGCCAATTCTCCTCTTGGATTGAACATGACCTGTTAAAAGACAGGCCAAGGACTTTGCGACAAACTGTGCAAAGTAATTTCTTAAATTTTCCTATATAATTTCCCACATCAGGAAGTCCTCTTAGATGCAGAAATAATTCTACTGTCCATCTTGCTCCCGTACAATGAAATACTGGAACTAGAAAAAAGTGGCAGTTGCTTAAAATTAAAGATTAAATAATTACACTGATTTATGCACAAAAAGAATGCTGAGGATAATGTATTCAGTCTGCATCAGCCAATGACACACATCACAGCATACAGTATGCTGTCACATTCTAGTGCTGTATATAAACGTCAACCCTGCTATTTATTTTCAATTAAAAATGCATTAATATCAGCTTTATCATGCTGACAAATCTTATAATGAAGACAGTTGATTAATTTATTCTTTTTTATTTTATTTTTATTTTTTTTTTCCCTGAAGGACAGGCAAAGACAACTGTGAATTTCAATGCAATGATGAACATCTCTTTTAGTTTTTATTGGTAAAACCATTCACTCATCTTGTCCGTATTCATGGTGAAATAGCCTATACAGAAAGACACAAGGAAAAAGAGGTGGGAACTAACTGGATAAGGAAAAATGCTAGGAAATATTAAAGAAAAAAGAACAAAACACAGGAATGATTATTTTATTTTTATATATTTTGATACCTATGATTAATTGCTTTTCACTATGATTAATTGCTTTACATACATTTATCAGACTTTTTCTAATTTTAAATTGTTCTACATTTCTCAAAGATTCTACTGACATTATTATTTAATCTGTGTTACTGAACCACAGAACAAATCATTGACTTGATTTTCTTTCTTTCTCTATTTTTTTCTTATTTCCTTCAGTTAACATAAGACAATACAAACATGGAATCATGTGTTTTTAAGTGTGTTAAAGGTTCCTCTAATACCATGTGTTGACACTACTTATTCTAAACTTTCAAAAAAGCATATCTGAGACTCAGAAAACACAAAACTAGATGAATTATCATTTAATCTAATAAAACCGTATATGAAGGATTCATCTTCATATAATGAGGAATCAAATTAGGGATCTGATTTCAACAAGAACTTTTTGGAGCAAAAAGTATAAAGCAGTTACTGAATTAAAACATGTTTTCATTGAAGAAATAGTCTCTAAAGGCTATATGATATAGAATCATAGAATCATTTATGTTGGAAGAGACCTCTAAGATTACCTGGTCCAACCTTTAACCTAACATTGCCAAGTCTAGCATTAAACCATGTCACTAAGCTCTACCTCTACACATCTTTTGAAGACCTCCAGGGATGGTGGCTCAACTACTTCCCTGGGCAGCCTGTTCCAATACTTAACAACATCCTCAGTGAAGAAGTTTTTCCTAATATCCAACCTAAATCTCCCCTGGCACAACTTAGAGGCCATTTCCTTGTCTTATCACTTGGTGCTTGGAAGAAGAGCCAAATACCCACATCCCTATAGCCTCCTTTTTAGAGCACGATGTTGAGGCATGCCCAGAGAATTACATTTTGCAAATTTTGGTAGAAATTTTCAGATATGGCAACTGCTTCAAGATATCCTAGACTTAAATGATCTTTCCCCAAAGTTGTTCCTCTTCAGTTTCTGCAGAAAAGATGAAAGGAAAATTTTAAAGTTGGAAAAGTTTCTAAAGAGCAGAGAAACCAGTAGCAGCAAAAGACAAGCAAAGATAAAGACTTCTATACTAACTTTGATACTAACAGTCATGA
The DNA here is from genome assembly GCF_009769625.2 of Cygnus olor. Classification (NCBI taxonomy): domain Eukaryota; kingdom Metazoa; phylum Chordata; class Aves; order Anseriformes; family Anatidae; genus Cygnus; species Cygnus olor. The sequence continues at coordinate 148,877,790 of NC_049169.1, read as the reverse complement.
ACTGTATAGCATTGCTACTTTAAAGCATAACTCTGCCACATAAATTAAAGATAACTGTATAAGGATAATAATTTGAAGCACAGTACAGCTCTGCATAGATACTTTACAGTTCTAAATTCATGGTTCTCAACGGTGCTGTCAACACTGGGTAAACCTCATCACCCACAGGGAGAGACAAAAAATGTTTGACAAATACATAAACAGTAGTAGAGAGCAAAAGGTCCACAAATGTAGATATGGGAGCCTAATATTAATCCATTAAAGTAATACATATACATGAAAGAAAGGGCCCATTTCTGTTTCACTCACAGTGGCTGAACTGCTCCATATCTGCTCACAAGGGCTTTACCATAATTAAACATATAAGATTTAAGGCAAATTTTTAAAGAAGAACCTTTTCCTATTGTATTCTAATTAAAGAGAAAACTGCAGAGAGTACAAAATGTAGTTAATTAAACGCAAGGTGAATGAAAGCATATTTAGAGAAAGTCTTTAAACCCTTTTCCAGCTTAGATCAATAATGTAAGTTTATGATTATTACTTGCAAATTATTCTTGTGGTAAAATATGGGTTCAGTTTAAACAAAGAATGAGATGAGCCAGGAAATAAATAAAGTATTACTGTGCTGCTTTTAGTGCCACATTGTGTTCTGGCCATTATCCAATCATGGAACTGCAACACACATCAAAGTACAGATCAATATTTTCTCATTAAACAGACCTGGATTAAAGGTGACAATTCTCATTTTTGTACAGGATATTTTATACTCCTATAAGGAATGCACAGTATTCTCATTTTGTAATATATTCAAATTATTTTTTCAGACTGTGTAAAAGGACCTTTCTGTAAATGCATTCAGTAAACATGTTCACTCACTAACTGTTTTGCCTTGTCCCCTATGCTGTTGTCATTCTGAAGAAGGTCATGTTCCCTTTTTCTCCTAAAGTAGCCTGTATTTTGGCTTATTGCAACCTTAAAGGATCATTGAGAAGGCTGAGAGCTAAATCTCCTTTTGTAGTACAGCTTCAAAGTATAGAACAGGAACTGGGGAAACAAAGACTGAAGCTAATCTGTGTTATATATGCCATCTACACCAAATCTGTTTTCACATTGGTTTCTTAATTTGACCTCAGCAGATTCCTTTCAATTCTCAGTACTCTTAGGGTGCTTTAAAACACTTTTTTTTTTTTTTTAAATCTCTGTAGAGTTCTTCTGTTTGCATTGCATCTTTTCTTTCTTTCTTTTTCTTTCTTTCTTTCTTTCTTTCTTTCTTTCTTTCTTTCTTTCTTTCTTTCTCTCTCTCTCTCTCTTTTCTTTCTTCTTCTTCTTCTTCTTCTTCTTCTTCTTCTTCTTCTTCTTCTTCTTCTTCTTCTTCTTCTTCTTCTTCTTCTTCTTTCTTCTTCTTTTTCTTTTTTTCCTTTCAACTACATTTTCTGTGCAAATGCATTTTATACCTTCACATGAACTCTGGTCAGCCAGAATCCTACAGTTTTTTTATTTATTTTCTGTTCTTTCAAGTACAGCTGAATACCTCATGTAGTTTCAGTGTTAACTCTAATATATATAAGCACTATAGATATATCACAAAGTGTAGTGAGATATACGGAGGGATATCACTTCATCCAGATTCATCAGTTATATATTTTCTAAATAGGCCAAAAGTCATAAGAGTGAGGAATGGTCATGCCAGCCCAGACAATGTGAGCCTGGAGGTTTTCCATTGTGTCTGGCTTCTGGCAAGGGGAAGATATTACGAGAAGAAAAAGGTTTAAACTCTTTGCCTACCTGAGAACGACATCCTTGCAAGTTTTCCACTCCCACCCCAGCCGCTGGTGATATCAGAGGCCTGCCAGATCCTCTTTGTTAGCTGGTGGCATTGCCCCATCAGACCCCCTATCCTCCACACCAGGGAGAAATTGTATGCCCCCAGGCAGCTCAGAACCCTAATTCCCCTTCTTTCCATAGTCCAGTAATTTTGCCTGAGTTCTCCCCTAAATCCAGCTTCATCTAACTTCTGATTAAACTGAAGGATTATCAAACAGAAACTGTAATGGGCCACATGAGCATCCCCTCACAGGCATATGGCTTACACACTGCCAGATGAAGTCTTCTGGCTTTTCCTCTCGAAACATCACCACTTCACAGGTGCAGCAGGCCACATATTTCTGTCAAAAATAGCTCTGCCGTTTCAAAATATGTGTCTATATTCAGCCACATGGGGATTTGTATTATGGCCTCTGAACTGCAATATGCCCTCTGATCTGTATTACTAGTAGTGCTGCTTTCATCACTGTTTCACAATATGTCTATTAGTAATCTGTGTTTTCCCCTGATTAAAGAGGAAACTTGTTGAAATTCGAGGATATTGCAGTATAACCCAGAACAATTCCTACATCATTCAGCATCCATGTGTAAAGCAACCCCACTCTCACATTTTCTAGCCTGCGTGAGTGTACATTTCTTGTCCATCCTTAGGCCTTAACTCAGTTTCCTACGTGTCAATCATTTGGGCATAGCACAAACAGGTTTCTCCAAGAAGACATATAAAGCCTGAAGAGTAGCTATTTGCTATTTATGTCATAAAGTGCTTTTGCAGCTCTGAGGAGTTGAAATATGACTGTTTGTTTCACTGCAGTGCACAACAGCACACATGAGAAATCAAACAAGAGAAACTTAAAAGGAAATATTGAGCTCCTCTCCGTCTTTTTAAGCACTCTGATCTTTTAATAAGAGTTGGCAGGTGCTAACAGTTTTGCACCAATCTCACTCTCCCTTCCCCCCCTCCCCCCCCCTCCTTCCCCCCCCTTCCATTCCCTTCACTGTCCCCATTCCCGTCCCCATCCCCATCCTTGTCCCCGTCCCTGTCCCCGTCCCTCTCCCTCTCCCTCTCCCTCTCCCTCTCCCTCTCCCTCTCCCTCTCCCTCTCCCTCTCCCTCTCCCTCTCCCTCTCCCTCTCCCTCTCCCTCTCCCTCTCCCTCTCCCTCTCCCTCTCCCTCTCCCTCTCCCTCTCCCTCTCCCTCTCCCTCATTCCCCCACCCCCCCATAGGTTCATTTCCTGGGTTCAGTAAGTATTCTTTCACCTGCCTTTAAATGGAACCGAGGAGGGCCCTCTGTTAAATAGATTAAAAAGTTGTCTAATTTCACTGTTACTTCTACAAGTATCTGTTTTCTTTGATGAAATATCTTTTGTAGCTTTCTAGAGCAGTAACCTCCATGGATCACAATAAATGTCCCTATTCCTCCCACAAAAAAAAAAAAAAAGGAAAAAAAAAAAAGAAAAAAAAAGTGGGAAGGAAGGGCTTTACCTTAGTTCTTCAGCAAAGAATTGCAAAGCATTGTGAAATAACAGAGCTCTTTCCTATGCTGATTTCAACAGGTCTCAGTGAAAGTTGCAGTTCCAATTACAGTTCCAGTTAACCCTTCACTAATTCCATTATTGGAGATTCGATTGGCATAATTTCTCCTGGTTATTAATAAGACCACCTTACATATATAAGCATGAAGGAAAAGTAGCAGGATGCCCCTATGCCTTTACAATACACTCACAAAGCCATAATTGAGGCAAACACCAGACAAGTGGAAAGACGTGATAAAATGCAGGACTCGAACTTTAACAGGTTCAGGGTGGTTTAATAGTTGGATGCAAAGAACATGTGAACAGATCAGAAGACCCCTAAAATAAGACACTCAAGGAAAAAGCTAGCTATTAGGATGGGGATTTATTAAGGAGGACACAAAGGTTGTAGCATTTCATGCCTGACAGTGCGAGCTCTGTGAAGCATAGTGAGAAAGAAGCAATACTGTTGCATCAGCCTCCTTATGTGGAACAGAGTTCTGAAGTATATGATTGGGGATGTGATTTTGCTCCTGGGAGATCCCACTCAGGTACACAGGGCAGCCTCTCAGAGAGAACAGGTCATTAGCTCGCCAAGCAGCAACCCCTATGAGACACTGTGTACCATCAAGAAATGCATGCTGCACCATGATGCTGTTGCAGATCTGAGACAGAAATGACTGCTAATCTTTCTGTAGATAACGCTCTTTTTTTCCTAGCATGCCTCTTTCAAATGCACTGAAAAAATATTTTACCAAATAACAGCCACAGATATTAAACACATATATTAACTTCAAAGGGATTAAAGTTAAGTGTGCATCTGAGTACCTTTCTAAATCAAGGCTGAAAAATGCACTGTGAATGGAAATAGCATATTTCAAAACCTTGTTCTTACTTTGAATAAAATAATCTTATTCCCTATAGTTTTGCAGAATCTTTTTTTTTTTTTTCATTCTTTGTCTAAAAGGACAGTAAAAGAAAGTGAGCTTGATGACAATATAAACAATGCAAATATTGAAAAGGATAGCTCTGTTTTGATAAGTAAAAGATCAAGACCAAATGACACCAACTGACTCACATCCATGCTGCTCAGAGCTAATTCAGCTCTGTGATTTAAGAATTTGCAGCAGTTTAAAGGGAGAGCTGCGAAGCCAGCTAACCATTAAGCTGTGTGAGTAATTAGAATCCATCACTTTCTGACTCTTTTTCTTCTCCAGCTTTCTATTTTTTTCGGAGTAAAGTAGGCATCAGATATTCTGCACATTTCTTATAACCTTACGAAACTCATGTGACCACTGTGTTTTTCAGGGGTCACACTCTCAGTCTGGTCATAACATGATAGAATCATAGAATCATTAAGGTTGGAAAACACCTCCAAGATCATCTAGGCCAACTGTCCCCCTACCACCAATGTCACCCACTAAACCATGTCCCTAAGCACCACGTCCAACCTTTCCTTAAACACCCCCAGCGATGGTGACTCCATCACCTCCCGGGGCAACCCATTCCAATGCCTGACTGCTCTTTCTGAGAAGAAATGTCTCCTCATTTCCAACCTAAACCTCCCCTGGTGCAACTTGAGGCCATTGCCTCTAGTCCTATCACTAGTTGTCTGCAAGAAGAGGCTGACTCCCAGCTCCCCACACCTTCCTTTCAGGTAGTTGTAGAGAGCAATAAGGTCTCCCCTGAGCACCCTCTTCTCCAGACTAAAAAACCCCAGCTCTGTCAGCCACTCCTCACAGGACTTGTGTTCCAGGGCCTTCACCATCTTCATAGACCTTCTCTGGACATGTTCAAGGGCCTCAATGTCCTTCTTGTACTGAGGGTCCCAAAACTGAACACAGTACTCGAAGTGCAGCCTCAAGCAGAGCAGAATACAAGGGGATGATCAGCTCCCTGGCCCTGCTGGCTACACTATTTCTCATACAAGCCAGGATGCCGTTGGCTTTCTTGGCCACCGGGGTACACTGCCAGCTCATGTTCAGGATAGCATGCGTATAATCAGTATGTGAGACATTTCATGAAATGTACTGAAAGGCAAAAGCACTCTAGATTCATCTCTGGAGCAAAACACAGTAGTCTTTGGCTTCTGCAGTACTCAGTGAGTTAAAATATGAGACACTTGGGGAAACAACAGAAATAAAGGATATCTTCATATAATGTTGCAGAAGCTCAGGAAAATATAAACATTAGAGCACTTGAAAGCATTGAGAGCAAATACACAAATATAAATATATATTTATAAAAGTACTTTTATAAAAAAATAGAAAAAGAAAAAATAAAACTGAAAAATAATGTCACAGTAGGAAAAGAATAAAAAAGAGTTGTTACAAATTCAGAGAAATTTATGGGACTGTCACTTGTTGAGGTCATGAATGTAATCAAAGCCTATTATGATGTCAGCAAAAGATTTGCACAAATATTTTTTTACCACATCATTGTTTTGTACAACATGAAGGAAAAAATATTCAAGATCATGAACTAAAAAATACATGAACTAAAAAATGCCTTTCATGATGTCATCACACCTTGATATTATTTTTCTATTTCTTCTTAAGTCACTGTTGTCTGGTTAAGTTTAAGGGCTGAGATATTGTTGCTTATCTTGTTGTATGAGTCCTAGTTAACTGAAATTAACAGTATAACAGCATGGGTAAAATTTGAAGTATAGGGTGCAGTCAATTCATTTGTTGAAACTATATATAAGTTATGACGTCAATCTGTCAATAAATGTGCAGAATCAGGTGAGAATTAGGTCCTTTCATTTCACGTGAGATGTGCAAGAGAAGAGAATGAGAAAGCAGACATGAAAGAACACTGTGCATGGATGGATACTATAATAGAAGAAACATTTAAGTACCATTAAAAAAATGATCAAAGAAGCCAAGAATTTCACATTTGAGTCCACAAACTGACTTGTACAGAAATATCACTGAAGGAAAAAATGGAACAAAAAAATTTAAATCTAAAATTTCCAATTCAATGTAATTATCTTGAAGCAGTATCCCAATGAAGTGCTATCCTAAATAAGTCAAGCATAAAGTCCTCAGGTGACAATGAAAGCAGATGAAATCTCATATGCTTTGAAACTTGAAAAATATAGCAAGAGAAGCTCTGATCTGTATATAACATCATATAACTGAAGGAAAACAAAGTGAATAATTTATGCTTTAAAAAAACAGGTTGACACTGATATGATGTTACAACAAAGCTAGAAAGACAGAAATTAAATTTAACCAGGAAATCTCAGCAAATTGATATTGATAAAAATTCTAGTACTAGGCAAACAAATTATTTTCTTATTTAGTATATATTTCTCCATAGATAAGAAAAGTAGCTTGGGTGAATACCAGCAGAAGTTTAAGGTTTAATGCTTCCAGGCTACATCCTAAATCACCATTCCCTTGTCAATGAAGATACCAATGTATAAACAGGTCATTCTAGGCTTCCCTTTACAGCCACTGAAAAGAAACAGATATCTGAGAACAATGATTAATTTCATATTACGTAAGAAGTATAAAAGAATTAATATACAATCAGAAAACCATAGAATCATAGAAGCATAGAATATCCCGAGTTGGAAGGGACCCGTAAGGATCATCAAGTCCAACTCCTGGCACCGCACAGGTCTACCCAAAAGTTTAGACCATGTGACTAAGTGCACAGTCCAATCTCTTCTTAAATTCAGACAGGCTTGGTGCAGTGACTACTTCACTGGGGAGCCTGTTCCAGTGTGCGACCACCCTCTTGGTGAAGAACCTCTTCCTGATGTCCAGCCTAAACTTCCCCTGCCTCAGCTTCACACTGTTCCCACAGGTCCTGTCACTGGTGATAACAGAGAATAGGTCACCTGCCTCTCCACTCCCTCTCGCGAGGAAGGTGTAGACTGCGATGAGGTCCCCCCTCAGCCTCCTCTTCTCCAGGCTGAACAGGCCCAGTGACCTCAGCCGCTCCTCATATGTCTTCCCCTCTAGGCCCTTCACCATCTTCGTCGCCCTTAGAACCATTTAGGTTGGAAAAGACACTTAAGACCATCAAGTCCAACCATCACGTAACACTACGAAGTCCACCATTAAAACATATCCCTAAGCAGTATATCTACATCTCTTAAATACCTCCAGGGATGGCAAATACACCACTTCCTTAGGCAGCCTGTTATGATGCCCTACTACATTTTCCCTGAAGAATTCTTGGAATAAGTGAGGAAAATAAGTGTAGAAATACGTGAAGTGGTCATTTTCTTGCTCCTTCTTAGAAATATCTAAACTAAACCTACCCTGGCACAACTTGAGTTAATTTTCTCATATTCTGTCACTTGTCACCTGAGAAAACAGACTAACACCCACCATGCTACAACCTCCTTTCAGGTAGTTGTAGAGAGTGATGAGGTCAGTCTCCTTTTCTCCAGATGTTGTGGTTTAGCCTGGCTGGCAGCCAAACACCACACAGCCGTTCGCTCACCCTCCCCCCTCCCTCTCCGGGATGGGGGAGAGAAACGGGAAAGTGAAGTCTGTGAGTTGAGATAAAGACAGTTTATTAAGACAGGGAAAAGAATAACAACAATAATAATAATAATAATAGTATTAATAGTAATAATGTGTACGAAATAAGTGATGCACAATGCAATTGCTCACCACCCGCTGACCGATGCCCAGCCTATCCCCGAGCAGCCGGCCCCCCCCTCCACCCCGGCTAGCCACCCCTATATATTGTTCAACATGACGTCAGACGGTATGGAATACCCCTTTGGCCAGTTTGGGTCAGCTGTCCTGGGTCTGTCCCCTCCCGCTCCTGCTGCATCCCTAGCCTGCTCGCTAGCAGGACAGAGAGAGGCTGAAAAGTCCTTGGCTTGGTGTAAGCACTGCTCTACAACAATTAAAACATCAGCATGTTATCAGCGCTCTTCTCATTCTAATCCAAAACATAGCACCCTGCCAGCTACTAGGAGGAAAATTAACTCTGTCCTAACTGAAACCAGGACACCAGACTAACAACTCCAGTTCCAACAAACACTCTTGATAAGTCTTTTTTCTAGTCCCTTCACCATTTCTATTGCTCTTTTCTGAAACCATTCCAGCAGCTAGGTATCTTTCTTGTAGAGAGGGGTCCCAAACTGAACACACTGCTTGAGGTGTTGTCTCACCAGTGTCGAAAACAGAGGAACAACCATTTCTCTCGTCCTGCTGGCCACACTATTTCTGATACAAGCCAGGATGCTATCAGCCTTCTTGGCCACCTGGGCACACTGCTGACTCATTTCAGCCAGTTGTCGACCAGCACCCACAGGTTCTTTTCTGCCAGACTGTTTTCCAACCACTCTTCCCCAATCCTGTACCTTCATGGACTTTTTATGACCCAAGCACAGGACCTGGCATTTACCCTTGTTGAATGCCATGCAGTGGACACGGCCAATGGATCTAGCCTACGCAGATCCCTCTACAAAGCCTTCCTACACTTAAGCAGATCAACACTCTTGCACGACTTGGACGACACCAAGATCCTCTCATCAAGATCACTGATAAAAATGTTAAACAAAACAAACCCCAGTACTGAGCCCTGGGGAACACCACCTGTGACTGGCTGCCAACTGGATTTAACTCTAGTCACAAAAACTCTTTGGGCCCGGCCATCCAACCAGTTTTTAGTCCGGCGAGCAATACATCCATCCTAGTCATGAACATCTAGCTTCTCCAGGAGAATGCTGTGGGAAAAAGTATCAATTGCTTTGCTGAAGTCCATTATCCACAGTCTTTCCCTTGTCCACTAAGCAGGTCATCTTATCATTGAAGGAGATCAAGTCAGTCCCGTAGTGCCTGCCATAAACCCATGCTAGCTGGGTTTGATGACTTGGTTGTCCTGTACGTGCCATTTGATGGCACTCAAGGTGATCTGCTCCATTACGTTCCCTGGCAACAAAGTCATACTGATAGTCCTGTAATTCCCCAGATCCTTCTTCCTGCTCTTCTTGTAGATTGATGCCACATTCACTAACCTCCAGTCAACTGGGACCTCCCTGATTAGCTATGACTGCTGGCAAATTATTGAAAGTGGCTTGGTGAGCACTTCTACCTGTTACTTCAGTAATCTTGGGTGGATTCCATCCAGCCCCGCAGATTTGCGTGTCCAAATGGCATAGGAGGTTGCTAGCCATTTCCATTTGCATTACAAGGGCTTCATTCTTCTCGCTGTCTTTATCTTCCAGCTCAACAGGTTGGATACCCTGTAAACATTTAGTTTTACTAATAAAGACTGAGGCAAAGAAGAAATTAAGTAGCTCAGCATTTACCTTATATCTTGTCACTATGTTTCCCCCCTCATCCAATAAAGGATAGGGATTCTCCTTAGTCCTTCTTTTGTTGTTTATGTATGCATAACAACATTTATTGTCTTTTACTGCAGTAGCCAAGTTAAGTTGTAGCTGGACTTTGATCTTTCTAATTTTCTCCCTGCATAACCCCACATCTTTGTAATCTTCCTGAGTTGTCTGTCTCTTCTTTCGCAGGTCATAAACCCTCTTTTTCTTCCTGAGTTCCAGAAGAAGCACTATGTTGTCTTCTTCCCCACTGCCTTTTGGTACATAGGGATGGCTTGCTCCTGTGCCTTCAAGATTTCACTCTTGAAGAATGTACATCCTTCCGAGACTCCTTTGCTATTTAGAACTGCCTCCCAAGGGGCCCCGTCAACCAGGTCCCTAAATAGGCCAAAATCCGCCCTCCAAAAAATCCAAAATGACATTTCTGCTGACCATCCTCCTTGCTTCTCCAAGAATTGAGAACTCTGTCACCTCATGATTGCTCTGTCCAAGATAGATTCCAACCAACACATCACCCATGAGACCTTCCCTGTTAACAAATGACAGATTAAGTAGAGAACCTGCCTTAATCACTTCCCTCACCATCTGTGTCAGGAAAACAATAGACTCATAGAACAGCTTGGGTTGGAAGGGACCTTAAAGATTATCCAGTTCCACCCCCCCTGCCATGGGCAAGGACACCTTCCATGAGACCAGGCTGACCAAGTCCTCATCCAACCTGATCTTGAACACCTCTAGGGATGGGGCATTACTTCTCTGAGCAACCTGTTTCAGTGCCTCACCACTCTCTGAGTGAAGAATTTCCTTCTAATGTCTAATCTAAATCTCCCCTCTTTTAGTTTAAAACCAATCCCCTTTGTCCTATGATTATCTGCCTGAGCAAAAAGCTGCTTCCCTTCTTCTGTAGGCTGAACATTCCCAGCTCTTTCAGACTTTCTTCATAGGAGAGGTGTTCCAGCCCTCTGATCATCTTCATGACTCTCCCCTGGATCACTTTAACAGATCCACATCCTTCTTGTGCTGGGGGCCCCAAACCTGGATGCAGTACTTCCAGGGAGGGGCTCACAAGAGCAGAGCAGAGGGGCACATCCCTTGACCTGCTGGCCACACTTCTGTTGACGCAGACCAGGATGTAGTTGGCCTTCTGGTCTGCAAGCGTGCACTGCTGGCTCATGTCGAGCTTTTCTTCCACCAGAACCACTGGGTCCTTCTCTGTAGGGCTGCTCTCAATGAGTTCTCTGTCCTCCAGTTTGGGATTGCCCTGACCCAGGTGCAGCACCTTGCACTTGGACTTGTTGAACCTCATTAGATTCACATAGGCCCACTCTACATCTTCAGCAATTCCTAAAACTCTTCCCTCAGTGTTTTGCACTCATAGTTTAAGATTGCATATGTCCAAACCTCAGTCATCACAGCAAACTCCAACAATTAGTTTCCCTGTATAGATGTCTGACTTACGACCCTCTTAAGATCAGCAGAGAAAGGTATACAGATCAGCAGGATAATTCAGATACCTTATGGTCTTAAATTCCTGCTGGAGATATATTAAGCTCTTCAATTTGGTAGAATTAATTTTGAAATTACAATCCTTTATAAGATTTTTTTCAATAAACCAAGGTCCAATTTTAAATATATAGCAAATATGGGGATTTAATAAAGGAAAATTAATTATAAAATGAAATCTTACATTTCTTTGGAAAAAAAAAAAAAAGCTTTGTAAAAAAGATCATTTCAAAAGCTCTATTAAGATGTCTTATGTGTAGGAAATTGTTTCTCTTTCAGAATTCTTTAATTTAGGCCTAGAACTGGAATTTTCACTTTTGTTCATGAAAAGAGGCATTTAAAAAATCCTCTAGATATCATCTGTAGGAAGAAACTCTTTTTAAAGATCTCTACCAACAGAGTGCAGCATGTTATCACACACGTAGCCTACTGTATTTTCAAGTAAAACCAACTGAAAATAACTGCCACTACTGGGCAGGAATATTTTCTGCTGATCACAACAGAAGTTCTGGAAAAACATAAGTATAACTAAAAGTATACTTTTATATATATATAAAAAATATATATATATACTTTTAAATGCCCACTGTTACCAAATTTACTTATTATTTTCTTTCAATACAGTTGATTTTAATTATTTATTTATTTATTTGTTTGTTTTATAAAGTAGATTTAACTATATGAAAATTTACAAGGGATAGTAATGAGCTATTTCTATATTCTAGAGTTTTTAAACGAAAACTATAATACATATATATTTATTACTTTATAATTTATTATAAATTATTAAAAATATAAATTATAAAATAAAGAAATTTTAACAAAAGACAATATTTCTAATGAGTATTTTAAAATGTATAATCAGAAAATGAAAAAATAAATAGATAAAAGAGAAACAAACACTTACATTTTTCGAGCTCCGAAAGAAAGTTTGCAACAGTGTGAACTTTTACAAAAGACAAAAAATTTAGTCAGACTAAACCCGAAAGGCTGAAAGAGGGTTTTATAGAGAAGGATGTTAATAATTATAGATCCAGGGAGGTCATTCATTCTGTAATGTTACAAGCCACATTATTCCCAATAGAGTTTTGTTGAAGCCAACACAATCCATCAGTGACATGGATGAGTTTGATTCATTGTTTTTATTTATGCTGTTAAGAATAAAAAATGTAGCAAATTTGCTTTCCATGACACACTTCACACATGTAAAGCAGCCAAATAAATTGATTAGATTCTTTATTAATTAAAAAAATTACACCTTGAATATTTATGTTTCCAGTTTCTTTGCAAAGCTATCCCCAAAATATACTTTGTTTCCTTTTTTCAATTTAATTTTCTGTCATTTGATTATATAACCTTTTGTTGTTGTTGATGTTATTTTATAATAACAGATGTGATGTTTTTTTTTTAAAGCAAAATTTTTCAATCATTGCAAAACACTTTCCAAGACGTTCACATAAAAATTGGGCATTTTTTAATCATTTTTTAATCAGTTAAATATATTTACAGGCAATTAATTTTTTTTTTTTTTTTTTTTTTTTTTTTTTTTTTCCCCACAGAAATGTCTAGGAATATAAATAAACTCTCATGTAAATTAGGCATGTTATGCCTTTTTGATCTTCAGTGAGATCTTAGGAGCTGGTGGGAGACGCCTAAAACTTTTCAATAGATTTTTATTCTTTCTTCATCTGTTTGTGCTTTAGTCCTCATTCAAACACAGTTAACTCATGAACTGTACCATAAAAATGCCTGGTCTGCAAATTAGGTTATGAATTTTTCTAGGCTGGGAGGACCATTAATGACAAGATACTGAATAAACCATTACCTGCTTAATCTTTCCTGAAGCAGATAAATGGTGTCTGAATGAGTCTGCCATGTCCACAACTCACTGCTAAACAGAAAGAAGACGTATTACAATTTGGTAGTGTGGAACAGCAGGAAATTGTCAACATAGCGGAGTGTAGATCAGGGAGCTATCATAGCGAATGAAATGTTTCCTGTGGTTACTTCTCATGCATTTCAGTTTTTTATAGCCTTGCTCACTTGAACTCTGAGCGTGAATGACTAAATAAAATGTATTGCATGACTGTTAGGCCAAAAATAAAGACAATAATGAAAATAAAATCAAAGTGGGAAAGAGACAGAGACAAGTAAGAGACACAGAAAAAAGGTATTTAGGTGCCACAATGTGCCAGAATATAGGATTTATATAACTGGAAATTTGTTCCTTACGATGTGTCTTATGCCTTTTAAGAATACTAATATTTACCCTTCTCTAAGCCCCAGTCACTGCAATGAATGAGAATGTCCCTTTTTCTGTGTATTACTCCCAACTTTCCACCTGTTTTTGTATAAGACAAAAGTTCTTCAATGAATAATTGTTAAAGGCATCAGCCATTCAAAAAGATGAGATAATACAAGACTGATCTTTCTATGACTCTCATCTTACATGACTGAATCATGTTCTGCTGTCATATCTTATTAATGTTTTAAATGTGTAAATGTGGTTTCATTTTATTTACTTCACGTTGGCTAACCAGCTTCAAAAAAGCAAAGCAGCTTATTTAATAGAACTGAAGCTGAAAATTTAAGGTGGAAGAATCAAAGTAGCAAGTCTTAAAGGAATTTGTTTAGTCTTTTTGATGCAGAAGTAAAACTATCATACCAGTTTCAGTTGCTGTTTTAAGACAGTTCAGTAAAAGAAAGATGCTGCAAGTAGTCCAAATAATTATTAATCAAAAACAAAGCTTAAAAGTCAAGAGACTTATAGGATTCTTTCTTAGATTACAAGGAACCGTGTGTGCTATTAGTTAAAAATGTTCAGTGTACTCCCTTCCTTCCATTGTTCTTCTCCTAGTTGGAGATGGTTTTCTTAGTGGAAGGTGTTTGTATACTTGTCCATCCCATTGAATAAAATAACATTGTCCACTCTTCAGTGCTGTGCTCATCACCAGGTTATCCCCCTGGCCAACTTTTAACCTTATTCACCAAAGTCTACCCATACAACTGTGGAAACATACTGAAACCTACAAGCATGAGGTGACTTAAAAGCAAAACAGACAATATATACGGAAGAGGCTAAAGTTTTCATTGAAAAAATATTTTATATTCACTGAAAATATTTACAACTGGATATTTTCAATTAGTAAATAGTATAATCTGAAAAAAAAAGATATTTTTAAGGTCAAAAGCTCTATACAAATAATTTCATGAAAAATCTGTTTGATTTGCCCTTTCAAAATGGCATTTTTATTTAAAATATTGAAAACGTTGACTATTGAATACAACCATAAAGGAGAAAAGAAATAAAAAGTCAACAATGATATTTTGTTTAAATCTAACAAAAAATTTTTGATAGCTTCAAAATTAATTTTTTCCTGATTTACAGTTTGGTTGGAAAAGACACATAAGGTATTAATGAGATTCACTGATTAATTAGTTCTTTTCATAAATAATAAGTTAAAAAAAATAAAGTACTGTAAGTGCTAAATACATTTCCTATTACTTGAACTTAAAATTTTCCAAAAGCTTTCCATATATGTCTTATCTCACATATTCTTTCCTGGGTGTTGTCTATCAATACATCAACTCCTTCTTCTACAGCTTCCTTTCATACCCTTCCTACTACAGAAGATAATAAAAAAAAGATTATAGTCTTTTATTCCTCCCTTACATGCATGTAAATCTTTGTTTCTTCACAAACACACTGAATAAACAACAAAAATAACATAGAATCATAGAATCATAGAATATCCCGAGTTGGAAGGGACCCGTAAGGATCATCAAGTCCAACTCCTGGCACCGCACAGGTCTACCCAAAGGTTTAGACCATGTGACTAAGTGCACAGTCCAATCTCTTCTTAAATTCAGACAGGCTTGGTGCAGTGACTACTTCACTGGGGAGCCTGTTCCAGTGTGCGACCACCCTCTTGGTGAAGAACCTCTTCCTGATGTCCAGCCTAAACTTCCCCTGCCTCAGCTTCACACTGTTCCCACGGGTCCTGTCACTGGTGATAACAGAGAATAGGTCACCTGCCTCTCCACTCCCTCTCGCGAGGAAGGTGTAGACTGCGATGAGGTCCCCCCTCAGCCTCCTCTTCTCCAGGCTGAACAGGCCCAGTGCCCTCAGCCGCTCCTCATATGTCTTCCCCTCTAGGCCCTTCACCATCTTCGTCACCCTCCTCTGGACACTCTCCAACAGTTTCATGTCCCTTTTGTACTGTGGTGCCCAGAACTGCACACAGTACTTGAGGTGAGGCCGCACCAGCACAGAGTAGAGCGCGACAATCACTTCCCTCGAACGACTAGCAATGCCGTGCTTGATGCATCCCAGGATACGGTTGGCCCTCCTGGCTGCCAGGGCACACTGCTGGCTCATATTCAACTTGCTGTCAACCACAACCCCCAGATCCCTCTCTGCAGGGCTGCTCTCCAGCGTCTCGTTGCCCAGTCTGTACGTATAGCCAGGGTTGCCCCGTCCCAGGTGCAGGACCCGGCACTTGCCTTTGTTAAACTTCATGTGGACATTTTGTCCAGTAGGATCCTATGGGAAACTGTGTCAAAAGCTTTGCTGAAGTCCAAAAAGATCACATCAGCTGGTTTCCCTTGATCGACTAGATGGGTGATCTTATCATAAAAGGAAATCAAATTTGTTAGGCAGGACCTACCCCTCATGAACCCATGTTGGCTGGGACCAATGACTGCATTGTCCCCCAGGTGCACTTCAGTAACTTCAAGGATCATCCTCTCCATAATTTTACCAGGCACTGACGTGAGACTGATAGGCCTGTAATTGCTAGGGTCTTCTTTCTTACCCTTCTTGAAAACTGGCACAACATTTGCCAGCTTCCAGTCTACTGGGACCTCTCCAGATTCCCAAGATCGTTGAAAAATAATTGAGAGAGGTCCTGCGATGACGTCTGCCAGCTCTTTAAGCACCCTGGGATGAATCCCATCTGGACCCATGGACTTGTATGGATCCAGGTGGAGCAGCAAATCCCGCACACGTTCAGGGTCGGTTGGGAGTTTGTCATTCCCACCGTCATGGTCCTCCACCTCAGGGTCCCTGGGTCCCGAAGCCCATCATCAGCGTTGAAGACAGAGGCAAAGAAGGCATTAAATGTCTCTGCTTTGCCTATGTCATTGTCTGTGAGGAGACCCTCCCCATCTAGTAGCGGACCTTTGTTTTCTTTGGTTCTCCTTTTTCTGTTCACATATCTAAAAAAACCTTTTTTATTGTCTCCCACAGACATGGCCAGCTTCAACTCTAGTTGGGCTTTGGCCACACGAATTTTCTCCCTACAAACATGAACAGCATCCCTGTATTCCTTCATCGTCGCCTTACCCTCCTTCCAGCAGCCGTACACTTTCTTTTTTTGCCTTAGCTCCAGTAGAAGATCCCTGGTCAGCCAGGCCGGCCTTCTGCCCCGCCTGCCTGACTTCCGATATTTTGGAATCGCCTGATCTTGAGCTTTTAGGAGGGAGTGCTTAAAGATGGACCAGCACTGATGGACACAAATGCCTTCAAAAGCAGTTTCCCAGGGGACCTTGCTGACTAATTCCCTGAGCAGCCTGAAGTCTGCTTTCCCCACATCCAGGACTGAAGTTTTGGTGGCAGTTTTCCTTCTGTCACCATAAATTCTAAACTCAACCACTTCATGGTCACTATGACCGAGACGGCCACCAATTGCCATGTCTCCCACAAGACCCCCTCTGTTCTCCAGCAACAGATCTAGGAGGGCACCTTTCCTAGTTGGCTCACTTAGCACCTGCACCAAGAAGTTATCATCTAGGTGCTTTATGAACCTCCTGGACTTGCTCGTGTCAGCTGTGTGGTAAACCCAGTTGACCTCTGGCAAGTTGAAGTCCCCCGTAAGGACAAAGGGAGTTGATCTCGAGGCATCTCTTAGTTCTGCAAAGAATAATTCATCGGCGTTGTCGTCCTGGCCGGGTGGTCTGTAATAGACTCCCACAACGACATCCCCTTTATTTGTTCATCCCTTAATCCTTACCCAGAGGCTCTCAACTTTGCCATCCCCAACTTGAAGTTCCACACAGTCCAGCCCATTCTTCACATATATCGCCACCCCACCACCTTGCCTACCCTGCCTGTCCCTCCTGAAGAGCCTGTAACCATCTATTGCAACACACCAGCCACAGGACTCATCCCACCAGGTTTCGCTTACGCCGATGATGTCATAGCTGTGGGGCTGGGCCAAGACTTCCAGCTCATCCATTTTATTCCTCATACTGCGTGCGTTTGTGTAGAAGCACTTCAAATGTGCCTCCCTACACGCAGCAGCTTGTGTATCCGACCGAAGGGCATCACTAGGACACAGTCCCTCTGATTCTAGCACACTATCCCTTAGCTCATCACCGGCGTGCCTGGTTCTATCCCCTTCCCCCTTCGACTCTAGTTTAAAGCCCTATCTATCAGCCCAGCCAACTCCTGAGCAAAAATCCTCACCCCTCTCTGAGAGAGGCGCATCCCATCTGGTGCCAGCAGGCCCAGGGTCGCGTAGACCTTCCCGTAATTGAAAAACCCAAAATTCTGCTGGTTGCACCAGTCCTGAAGCCACGTGTTAATGTGACGAGTCTGCTTGTCAGCTTCGATCCCTCCTATCGGAAGGACAGAGGCAAATACAACCTGTGCCCCTGATCCTTTAAGTAGTCGCCCCAAAGCCCTAAAGTCCCTTTTGATCGCTCCCGGACTTCTCGTTGCTACCTTGTCATTACCAGCCTGAAAGAACAGTAGCGGGTAGTAGTCGGTGGGCCGTACCAGGCGCTTGACTTTCTTAGCGAAGTCTCTCACCCGAGCCCCAGGGAGGCAACAGACTTCCCTGTGGGTAGGGTACGGTCAGCATATTGGGCCCTCTGTCCCTTTCAAAAGGGAGTCCCCCATGACAATAACCCTTCTTTCTGAGCTAATGTAGCAATGTGGGGGGTAGGGGACCTTGCCTTAGGCATTCTCACCAACTGGGACGGGCTTTCGCCTGCTTTGTTGTTCTGGTTGTCATGTTCTAGAGCTTCGTACCTGTTATATAAGGGTAGATGGGAAGGTGAAGTGGGCAGGGACAGGGCTCGCCTACCCCCCCGAACAGGAACCTGCCTCCATTCCCCCCCCTTGGCTTAGGTCCCCTCCTGCTGCCTGGCGGGATGAAGGAACTTTTGCCTTCTGCGTAGCAGGAGACATTTGTGCTATGGCAGGCTCGTGAGTCTGTCTCAGAGAGGGCAGAGTACACCTCCACCAGTCAACTTCCCTCTCTGACTTCCTGACGCTCCTGAGCCTGCTCACCTCCTCCTGAAGCTCCGCTACCTGGCTGAGCAGCTCTTCAACCTGGGCACACCTCCCACAGGCATACCCCTTGCTGCTGCTGTTGGATACCGACAGAAGACTCGGGCACACCCCGCAGCCCAAGACCTGGACAGCTGTGTGTTTCCCCGAGCCCTCCGTCTGAGTAGCCACATCGGTGACAGCGGCTGGAGAGGCCTTAAGAGATGCAGAGGCCATGGTTTTCTGCCTGGTTGATACCATGGCCAGGTTCCTCGCAGGCAGGTTACAGGTACCGAAGGGAAAGACCACTGCAAAAGACCGGCGAGGGGCCCTCCCTGCTCGCCCTGCCTGCGCAAACTGCCGCGCCACGCACTTCTGACACGCCACGCCCTGTTCGCCGCGCTCCCTAGGGGCTGCTTTTGAACGGCCGGGGAGGGGGCGCTGCTGGCTCCGCCTACGCCTCGTCAGCCTCCCTCACGAGGGCTGCCGGGTCCTGGCAGCTCCCTCGAGTGGCCTCGATGCCGGAAAAGAAGCCCTGCCTGTCCCGATCCCCCGCTCCGCTGCAGAACGTGTCTGCCCCGGAGCCGATCGCCTCAGCAAGTAACAACAACAACTAACAACAACATCAAAAGCGAAATAAAGAAAACATGGACCATATAGAGTATTAAGCATATCTCTTTCAAAAATGTTTTCTTTTTTGCTTCAACAAATAATTCTACAGCTTGAAGTGCTACATGGGTTTGCAAAGAAGTTGAGGGTTTTTCACTTTTTTTTTTTTTTTTTGGTGATTTTATATCTAGGAGTTAAAACTATTGTAATCCATTGGATAAGGTTAAATAACTTAGAACATGAAAATATCACTATACACATCTTTCAAAATTATTCCAAGTAGAATCTATTATTTTATAAGCTCTAACTCTAATACTTCACTAAACTCACAGTCTTTAAAAGGGTACAAAAAATAAAATAAAAATAATAAGAATACTTATTGCTTCACAAGGTCACCTAAAATTAGAGTAAAAAACCTAGGACGCTAGGGAAATATCTTAATAATTTAATAATTGAACTTAATCAAGACTTTAAGGGATCGCTGGAGTTAATTAGTAAGAAAGAGTGCTTGTAATCTGCAGTCAGGCTGTGAGGAACATAAATAAAATGAAGCAATGATCTATGCCCTGAAGATACATTATGAATAATCACAGAGGTCATATATTGTACCAGCACAATAGCACAAAGATTAATTATCACTAGAAACTATTTCAACGTATTCCATCCATTACAAAATATTTTAATACAATTTATTTCAATATATATCTGATGTTCCTTCATGGAGGAAGACAGAATAATCACTAGTGTTTAGGTTGCTTGTATAAACATATAAGTAGAATAACACAGAAGTTATCTTAGATATAAATTACAAGGAAGATTCATGCATGAGCTATATTTTCAGAGCTTGTTCTGAGTCATTAAAAAATATCATCTGAAAATAATGCTAGTTATATGATAGCCCCTTTCATCAGGGCATCAGGCTGTTTTTTTGTTTGTTTGTGTTTGTTTTTTTTTTTTTCTTTTCTTTTCTAAACTTGTGATTCCTAGAGTTGTGTATGGAGTATGGCTGCATTTTTTCTTTGTTTATTTGTTCATTTATTGTATGAAGCCTTAGACTTTATCATATAACATTTCCCATTTTGGAGATAATTGAAGGTAAATAGCAGATTATTGTGCTTAAATCTCTGTGATGGAAATCAACTTCAACAGAACTGTTCTGCACACAAATATCAGTATTAGTATAACCATAGAAAAGACTAGACATGCTATAGAAGTGCTAGCACTACTTCTGTTTGAACCTTTGCTCCATTTTATAACAGGACCTGAAATGTCTATGCATTTATGCCTGTTTTACTTATTTATTAATTTTTCTGAAAGAATGATATGTAATTTGTAAAGATTTTTTTTTTTTTGCATTGCTTGTTTCTTATATTTAGAAGTCTTCATTTGATGGAAAAAAAAAAAAAAAGAAAAAAAAAGAAGAAAAAAAAAAAAGACTTTGTCCTCATGAAAATCCTATCATCCAATAAAAGTTTCAAGTGAAAATTGGTTCTTAGAGCACCCAAGGCATGTTTTCTCAATAGTGCTCAATAACTCTCATTAACTGCAGCTCTGCCTTGATCCTATGCCTCATGAGGACCCAGAAACTTTGGGATTCTTAATCCCATCTTTCTAGGAAATTAAAGACCAAATCTTCAGATCTTATGGGAACACCTCAGCCTCCTGTTACATAACTGCCAGACAAATGGCCTCAAGAAAAATCATGACCTAATCAGGTTAGTTAGCTTTTTCTTTAAAATATTCTGTCTCCCTCTAGGTATACTTGCTTCTTTTCTATCTACATAGCCATATGTACATTATGTGACTAAATGAATTAATGCATGGTATGGTATAATGTATAGTTGTGTATGTGCAGTTGCAGCAGGTCTATGCCTGATACAGATCTGCTGCATAAGCAGAACTTGCAGCATTGTGATTTCATGATGAACAGTCTGCCACCCAGCCAAGTTTCTCAAATGCACTTTTTAACATAAATTCATGTCTGATATTACAGCTAAACTAATCTATTGACTAGCTACTCCCAACCTATTGCAATGAGTGGGAAGATTGCCTGGAAGAGCATCAATGGTCTGTTCCAAACACATTTTCTGTTTCTACTGTCAAAAAGAGATTTTCTGCCCCTTCACTCTTCAGTGAGACATTTCAGGGGTTTAAACTAGGATAAAATTACAGTGACCAACATACAACCAAGCAAACTGAGCAACAACAACAACAAAAAAACTTTTATGTCATTTAGCTCTCTGAACTGGTTCACCAACTATTCAGGCAAGTTTCTGTTTAGCTACAAAGTATATAGGATGGGGGAAAATGTGTAACCAGTATGGAGAGCGGACAGACAACTGTATTTTTCTGTTGCAGCTAGCCTTTATGTTGCACAGCTGCACCACCAAATTGCACGCCAAAGTTTTGAACTTGCAGCAATTCCGGGAAAAAAAAAAAAAAAAGGGGGGAAATTTCCACTGATGTGCTACAGCAGATTAATCCTTTTTTTTTTTTTTATCCCAAATGTCAGCACTATTCTGTCAACAATTCAGAAAAAAAATAAAGAAAAGAAAAACCAAAGAAAAATATCTCCTACTGACTATTACATGTCATAAAACTGTCACACTATTGTTTTTCCTGAACTGCTTAAGTAAAAAAGAATAATAATACAAATTTAATAGGCCAAATTTATAGAGATGGTTTGTATATTTCAGTAAGAATGAACGCTTCCATTAAAAACACTTGATGCCTTCGATGAAGTTTAAAAGCAAAATTAACATAAGACCACATAGGCAAAGAGCACTGTTTGTCTGTTTTTCAGATGCTAATCCTTTTTATTTATTTATTTATTTATTTATTTATTTTTTCTCTAACTATCAATATTCTGGTTTAGTTCCAGGAGCACTTCTAATTGAAGTCTTGTTCAATTTGTTTAGCATGGGAGAAGAATATCAGAAAACGTCATCTTTGAAATGTGAACTAAGTTTAGCTATAATATGGATTTATTTAAATCTCCTTAATACTTAATAGGTTTAGTACCTGACACAAGGTTAAATTTTATAAGGATATTGCTTATAACTACTTTAAGAAAAAAAGATAATTAAAAATTTCAAGACAGCTAAAATCATAAATAACAATATAAATAAATAATAATCATAGAATCATAGAATGGCTTGAGTTGGAAGGCACATTAAAGATCACCTAGTTCCAACCCCCCTGCCATGGGCAGGGATGCCACCCCCTACATCAGGTTTCCCACGGCCTTGGCCTTGAACACCTCCAGGGATGGGGCATCCACAGCTTCTCTGGGCAATCTGTTCCAGTGCCTCACCATCCAGAGTGAATAATTTACTCCTAACATCTAATCTAAATTTTCCCTCTTTTAGTTTAAAACTATTCTCTCTTGTCTTATCATTGTCTGCCCAAATAAAAAGTCACTCTCCATCTTTTTCATAAGCCCCCTTTAAGTAGTGAAAGACTTCAATGTGTTCATTCATGAAATTTGTGTTAATTCTTGTCAAACTGAGTTTAAGAAGTTCAGTGTCAGCTATAATATAATCAGATATAATATATCTAATCAAGAAACGAATAGCTTAGGGTTATTAAAATGCCTCTGAGACCTCAGTACAGAGACATGAAATTTTTAACCCAAACCAGTAAAGGCAGTTGCCAGATTCAACAATAGGTAAACTTTTATCTACTTAAACTATTTTCTCAAAGCTGAAAGACATCAGAAGTTTAAAAAAAAGCCCCAACTCCTTCAGTCAAAGTACATACAAAGGTAGCTAGTATCTTTGTGTCTTTGTTTCTTAGCAACAATTCACTCAAGGTACTATACAGAAAGACAAAAAATTGAAACAGCATTTCTTTCTTATTTGTAAGAAAGAAATAGTAAGAGTGGGATAGAAACCAGGTCAAGGGTTTAATTTGCCGAGAACTCAGAAGCTTCAGCTAACCTCAGAAGAAGCTACTAGAGACTCAGTATTTTAGAAAAGAGATTGTTTAACCAAGTGTTTAGTAAAAATATAATTTTGTCTATTTATTTATTTATTTATTTATTTATTTCCAGTGCTAAGGAAGTGGCAACCAACTTTCTGAACCTCAGTAACACTACTCAGTCAAAAATTAAGTGCAAAATTTTACAAGTCCACATCTGGACTAATTTTGCTGTATCAACTACCAACCACTCCAGAGTTAAGAGAAAATTAGATTGAAAACCAAAAAACACTCTGCTGTCATATACCTCTTGTATACCTCTTCTTACTTAGACTGATGAATGCAGGAAAAAAAAAAAAAAAAAAAAAAAAAAGCAAACATACAAACATACAAAAAACAAAACAAAACAAAACACACACAAACACACAATTTAGAGATAAGAAACAGATAGTAAAGAATAATAAAAATCTCAATATATGTGGGATAGCCTTGCCATTCTCCATTCTCTGTTGTTTCCTTACCTTGAGTGCACTTTCTATGTAATTGCATATCTATTGTATACAATATTTAAGATCTTTTAGTTAACACTAGGATTACACAGGACTGTAATGTCAAATATGTCTTCATTAAACACATCTAACTATTTAGATTTTTTTTTTTTGCTAGTGCTGAATACAGTCCAGTTTCTTTCCTCTCACTACAAAATTTAAAGGGCTTATCATAGGTACCAAAAAAATCACAACCCAACAACCAACAAACCAACACAAACAAAAAAACAAACAAACAAAAAACACAAAAATAACAACAACAATAACAAAAACACCTTTATATGTATATATCTCTGAACTTTCTTTGTTGGGCCTCAGTCTCAGACTTCAATAATAATTCATTTAACCCATCCATCAACCTTTGTTACAGTTTCATGTGTCATGTGTTTCTAAAAACATTCTGATGTTTTCTAAAAACATTTTAACTTTTTTGTTCTGTGTACATGCATGCCAAAGTCTGCTTCTTTTGTCAATATAACCATGAATATCTAAACTGGCATGACAATGTTCTTACGTATTTTATCCTATATTTCTCTTTTTGAATCGAGCCAAGTGGAAAATACATCAATATTGTATTACTAGGGATAAATCTTACAAGAAACAACCCTCTGTTCCTCAGAAGAGTGAAAATGGAGACTTCCAATGCTGTTTTGGATGCAACTTTGAAGTTCAGTGATCAATATCCATATACTTTCAATTACCAAAGTGCCAAAATTGGAAGTGTAATCTTTATTTTCCCATAGAGAGAAAGGGACTGTAAGAGGTAGCAATACAAAACTCATAAATTAGATCTGCTGCTCCACCTGGACTGTCACAAGTCCATGGGACCAGATGGGATCCACCCAAGGGTGCCGAGGGAGATGGCAGATGTGATTGCTGAGCCACTTTCCATCATCTATCAGTGGTCTTGGTCATCCAGAGAGGTCCCAGATGACTGGAGACTTGCTAATGTGATGCCCATCTATTAAAAGGGTCGCAAGGAGGACCCGGGGAACTAGAGGCCTGTCAGCCTGACCTCAGTGCCAGGAAAGATGATGGAACAGGTCATCTTGAATGCAATCACACAGCATGTGCAGGACAACCAGGGAATCAGGCCCAGTCAGCATGGGTTCATGAAAGGCAAGTCCTGCCTGACCAACCTCATCTTCTATGACTGGGTGACCCACCTGGTGGATGAGGGAAAGGCTGTTGACATAGTCTACCCAGACTTCAGCAAAGCCTTTGACACATCTCCCATAGTATTCTCCTGGAGAAGCTGCCAGTTCATGGCTTGGACAGGTACACTCTTTGCTGGGTTAAAAACTGTACGTATGTCTGAGCCTAGAGGGTGGTGGTGAATGGAGTTAAATCCAGCTGGCGACCGGTCATGAGTGGCATTCCCCAGAGGTCGGTGTTGGGGCCCATTCTCTTTAATATCTTTATTGATGATTTGGATGAGGGAATTGAGTGCACCCTCAGTAAGTTTGCAGATGACACCAAGCTGGGGGGAAGTGTCGATGTGCCAGAGGGTAGGAAGGCCCTGCAGAGGGACCTGGACAGGATGGGTCTATGGACAGAGGCCAATGGGGTGAGGCTCAACATGGCTAAACACCGGGTCCTGAACTTTGGCCACAACAACCCCATGCAGTGCTACAGGTTTGGGGCAGAGTGGCTGGAAAGCTGTGCAGAGGAAAAGGATCTGGGGGTGTTGATTGATGCTTACCTGAACATGAGCTGGCAGTGTGCCCCGGTGGCCAAGAAAGCCAACGGCATCCTGGCTTGTATCAGAAATAGTGTAGCCAGCAGGGCCAGGGAGCTGATCATCCCCTTGTATTCTGCTCTGCTTGAGGCCGCACCTCGAGTACTGTGTTCAGTTTTGGGCCCCTCAGTACAAGAAGGACATCGAGGCCCTGGAATATGTCCAGAGAAGGGCTACGAGGATGGTAAAGGGTCTAGAACACAAGTCTTGTGAGGAGTGGCTGAGGGAACTTGGGTTTTTTAGACTGGAGAAGAGGATGCTCAGGGGAGACCTTATTGCTCTCTACAGCTACCTGAAAGGAAGGTGTGGGGAGCTGGGAGTCAGCCTTTTCTCACAGGTAACTAGTGACAGGACTAGAGGCAATGGCCTCAAGTTGCACCAGGGGAGGTTTAGGTTGGAAATTAGGAGACATTTCTTCTCAGAAAGAGTAGTCAGGCATTGGAATGGGTTGCCCAGGGAGGTGATGGAATCACTGTCCCTGGGGGTGTTTAAGGAATGGTTGGATGTGGTGCTTAGGGACATGGTTTAGTGGGTGATATTGGTGGCAGGGGAACAGTTGGACCAGATGGTCTTGGAGGTCTTTTCCAGCCTTAATGATTCTATGATTAGGATTTTCCTCTGCAGTGTTATGTGTCTCTTCTTTCTCATATGAAGTGTGTGAAACTAAATTCTTAACCTGGAAACCAGTTATTTACCTAAAATGAGGTGGTCTGACTCCCACCATAAATGTATTTTCAGATCTTTTTAGCCTAGATATGGCACTATGCCTACATATGGTATGGTGTTTCATAAAATCATTTGACTGTTTTTTTTTTCCTAAAATTTTTAGTGTTAACAGAACACTTATTTCATCCAAACCTATTAGTCTGTTTCCTGTCACATTCCCTTACATATGTAAAACCTGTGTTTTATAATATCTTCCTATATTGGGTTATACTTTCACAGTGATGTGCAATACATCGTAGTTTCTATGCCTGCGACTAAATCTGCAAGTTATTCTCACTTTCAAATAATTAATAAAGACTAAATATTATTGTTATTATATTTTCTTGATTATAGTATACTGACATTATGTAGCATAATATTATATTAGAAATACTTGTATAGGATAACACAGGGAAGTGTCTGATATGATGTATCCTTATTCAGTTTGTTTCTATGCTACATGGGTGGAAAATTACTTGGAAGCATTCTGACAAACTATAGAGGGACTTAAATGTTGCAATATCTTTGCCTTTCTGTGCTCACTTTTCAGAAATATCAACTGCTCCTGTAAGAGCCTGATGAATATCAAGTTAATTCAAGCTTGTTTTGTGATAAATACAATTATTTACAGATGGAAATGAAACTGCTTTCCCTTTTCAATTTGTTGCTCTGTCTTTGCAAAAACTCACCAATATCTTATACCAGGTATAGTGACAGATTGTGGTGATAAAGCCACACTGACAGAACTTTTATTATAAGAGTCCTTCCTCAGGTTTTTATGGAACTTAAATACATCCTTGGCAGTCCCTGGCCTCTCTTCACTGCTACCATTCTTATTCTTCATAGGCTTATGATAACACTAAACAGTAGAAGCAGTCTGTCACAGAACAAAGGTCAATTAACACACCAGATGGGGAGAGAGACCTGTTGACATGTTCTCCAGATTCTTGGCCAAAGCCCAGACACAGAGGTTATTATAAGGTCCATCCAGAGTTCCAGCTGACACTGGACTCACAACAGCTACAGCAAAAAATGAATATACATAGGGTCAATAGCTGCACTGGGATACGTGACATATTATTACACAACATGTTATTGTGCAGGAGTTAGAGCAGGCAGGTGGACTAGAGGATGCCTGGCTGCCCCTTCCAAGAATCATTCGTATGATTTGCATGATTAAATGAACTTGCCCTCTGCTGTCATTTTCTGTTGGTATGCATGATACAATTAATGTTAGGTTCATCCTTTCTGAGACTATTAAAATAGCTTAAGCTGCCCAGCTGGAGAAAAGTAGGTATTTATATAATTTTTCATTATTGCTTTATTGTAAGATTTAAGGATATGAAGCTTCATGTTTTCCCTGCGTTCATGAATACATTTCACCACAAAAAGAATTTTATGTGAGAACTGTAAATTAATGTGCTATGAACTAAGTGCTAATTAAAAGATATCAGAGTTTAATTGAATATAGTGCAGATCCCTTGTTCTCTGTTACATGTAACTGCAGGGTAGAACTTTCAAAGTATCTGTGCCAAGAAGCTGCCACCACGCAGGTCTTTGTGAAGGGGTTTATGTCAGTTACTTGTAAAATGACTGGCTGAGGTCTCTAGGCTAACTTGGTCATCTAAGATCCCTCAGAAGTCAATAGAGTCAGAAAGGTACCTTCCAAGAAATATTCACCCTTTCTGTTGCAGACACCTATGATTATATGGGAAGAAAAACCCTGATTACCTACTGCTTTCAATTGACTACAGATGGCACTATACACTGTAGATACCTTAATTTTAGCTTCATCAAGGCAAAGCAAATGACCAGAGAAAACCATTACCATGTAAAACAAGGCATCCTAGTTGATCTTCCAGTGCCAGCTATATGAGGACCATATTCATAAGCATTTTGTCTGAAGAATGGTTCATTAAGCACCAATAATTTTAGATGTATGCTAGACAGCCTGGACTCTATATTTAAAATTTTAGCTGTTAATGTATCACTAGGCTCCCAGAAGGGGTCCTACAAAAAACCTGGAGAGGATCTCCTTGTCAGAGAGTGTAGTGATAGGACAAGGGGTAATGGTTTTAAATTAAGAGGATAGATTTTGATCTTGATATTAGGAAGAAATTATTTATTATGAGTGGTGAGACACTGGAGAGGATGCCCAGAGAAGCAGTTGAACCCCATCAGTGGAAGTGTTTAAGGCCAGGTTGGATGGGGTTTTGAACAACCTGGTCTAGTAGAAGGTGTCCCTGTCCACAGCTGGCAGAGGAGGGTGTGTGTGTGTGTAATTAGATGATCTTTAAGGTCCTTTCCAACCTAAACTATTCTATAATTAATAGGAGTTAAATAGCATTTATTTGTTTATTTGGTTGTTGGAGGGAGGGCAGTTTAATGCTTCACAGAGGAATAATCCTTAAGTGAAAAATACCTTAGAAAACATATAGACTTCTGT
This sequence comes from Cygnus olor, assembly GCF_009769625.2. Taxonomy (NCBI): domain Eukaryota; kingdom Metazoa; phylum Chordata; class Aves; order Anseriformes; family Anatidae; genus Cygnus; species Cygnus olor. The sequence goes on along the minus strand of NC_049169.1, from coordinate 148,849,403 downwards.
CAAAATGCAAAAAGTTATCAAAGCTACTACAGATTTAAACTGATTTTAAATAGAATTGCATTATAGCTTCTTTATTCTGTTTTGTCTCTGACTACAGCGGGGAACTTTTCCTCTTTTTTTTTTTCTTTGTGATAATTAAAAAAAATCTATACTTGAGATGCCACTTATTGCCTTAGTGGAAGCAAAGAAACTGAAAGAAAAGAAAGAGAAAAGAAGACAATATTTTTAAAGGAAAACTCAAATCAAGAAAATATGTCATTTGAAATATTTGTTCCAAATAACTTCAAAGAAACTTCCTCCCTTCCTCCCTCCCTTCCTTCCTCCCTCCCTCCCTCCCTCCCTTCCTTTCTTCCTTCCTTCCTCCCTCCCTCCCTTCCTCTCTTCCTCTCTTCCTCCCTCCCTCCCTTCCTCCCACCCTTCCACCCTTCCACCCTTCCTTCCTTTACCTTTTCATGCAGGATATTTGTCCACTACACTTTTGCTTTCCATTTGTACTCACTTTAATAAAAGGACAATTAGTAATATATATTTTCAAAACTTAGTGAATTACAGCTGTACAGGATATCCCAAACAAATACCAAACAACTAAGAAATGCCTAAATTATGCAATTAATTTAAAATCAATTACAGATAAAAATAGAAAAAGTTCAGTTGATTGCTTCTTCATTCTGTGTATTATTTTGAAAGAGGATTTCTCTCTCCCTTCCTTCTATCCCCAATTTTTACTGGTTGCACAATAAAAAGTAAAAATTAGCAGTGAAGTATGAGTGAGGCCTCCTGATTTTTGAATTCTATTATGAAATTATGGACACATGTCAGTACTAACAGCTATACAGCTTTGCAGTACTTGATTGGCTTGCTGTGAAGTTTCCACCAGGTTAGACATACTAAAATCATTTAACCAGAAATTTCAACAAATGTAGTTCAAATGAAATTACACTTGTTTAACTGCTGGTTATTCCCCACCTTGTGTGACAGAAGTTTTGGTAGTGTTTGTTATAACATCTGACCTGCCTTTTTCCTATTCTGTTTTTATATATACATACATATGTTTAGAGTTTAGAAATACATCCTATATATCCTTTTGGCTACATTTCGTGGCACCTACTAGCAGGGGAAGATGTAGGAGAAATCTTGATTTATTAGGTACAAAATTTGGGGTCACTGTCCTTTGAATTGCTATAACCCTTTTACATTTCTCTCTAGTATTCTTTTATCTTATTGTTTACACATTTTCCTATGTCAAAAATAACAAGAATAGTTTATTTTGAAGAGACATTTCATTTTTTTCAAACACAAAAACAAAGCACAGTTTATCTTATAACATGGTTTGCCCATGTGTATTGGGCACCAAATTCAAAGTTCAGTTTATTCATGTCCATTGATTATCACTTGCAAAGACTACCTCAAAGGCATTTAGATCTATACAGAGTTTTGATAATATGCTTGTCATAAAACAAATAAACAAACAGAACTTAATTCACATTTGAGAGAAATAATTGTATTTGAAATTTAAGATCTTTTTAATGTTACTTAAACATCACAATCTGACAAATTTGAAATACTTTCTGTTGTTTAATGGTACAGCTCCTTTGTTCATATTATTTGTATTGTATATTTGATGGACAATATGAAAGCCAGAGGATTGCTGAAAATTTAATATTTCAATTGCAGTCTTTTTTCATGGTCTTTCAAATAGTTTTGAGGTTGGTTCCAGACAAAAACTTGTCCCATCTGTATACTTTCAGAATTTTTCATTCATCTCTTAATTTCATTGCAGACACATTTTATTTCATGTTACCATTTCTCTGTCTTTAATTTCAGTTATTTCACACAATGGACAGGCTCTGGAGTTCTGCACAGAAGATATATTTCAAGTGCTAAATGACACTGGTGTTCTTATCATCTCCCACTGCTATCATTAGATGTGTTTCCCATGTAATCTAGAACAAAAATAAAAAGAATAGCCCTCAGCAACCGTCTCCCAGCCCTCCCATTGCTATTCCAGGAAGTTTCTGAGCTAAAAATAATAGGAAAGCATATTCCCAGTGGTAGCAAGAATTATTGTTCATCTCCCCCTTTGCTGACTTCTCCCTTTTCTGACTTTTTTCTTGGGCAGGTGCTAATGAACACTTCTCAATACTAAACTACATGGATCTTTGATTTCACCTGGCCATTCTTTACTTTCCTATGCACTACTAAAACATGTTTATTGCCTGTCAGTGTCAACAGAATATGATATATATCAGAAAAGTGTCAGGATTGCACTATAAAACATGGAATGGGTCACTAATGAATACATCAGATTTAAAACTCCCAAAGCATACCCTATTGGCCACCAGAGATTCAAAAAACAAAACAAAACAAACAAACAAACCTCTAAAGAGGCTTATTCAAGTGCTGTATCACACTGGATGGAGATGTATTTAAGTAGCTCCCAGACTGCTGTCCTGAATGCTAAACGGTTCTCTGCAGACAGAAACTTGACAACACCAACTCCACATAGCTGGAGGGTAACTTAATTGGTCAGTGTGCTTACTTTCTGCTTATATACTTCATTTTCTCTCAAACGTCTGTGGTTGTTAAGACTTGGGTCCTGTTTTCCTGAATCATTCAGCTCAGGAATGAAGCGGAGGAGGTTGATTGGTATAAATGAGACAGTCTAGGCTCATTTCAACTGTGAATTAAGATATAACAAGACTGAGGCAGTGACAGTTCATTTTTTACTATTTCATAACATTATGTAGCTTACTAAAATTATCTCTTCCCACCCCCATAGCATTTTACAGGCAGAAAATCCTTAAACAGCTTCATCTATACTACCTGTCTGACAGCTTTGCATGGGAAAGTGTATGAGTTTCCAGTTATGCCAGACTAGATTAATTTGTTTCTGCCATCATCAAAATGTGACAATCAAATCAAGTATTCAACATATTGCAGCCTAGAGGCATAAAATAAGAACAAACTGGTATGTAGCAGAGTATTTGATATCCAATAGGCAACTAAGGAAGATTATAGCTAATAATGCAGGTTATTTATATATTATTAGGTTATTAGGTTATTTATATATATTATTTATATGTATTCCTAGGCAGGAACTGTTCTTTCCACCCCTCCCTGCTTCTTTGGTCTCTGGCAGAAGAATGTATCTCTAAAATTGCTTTTGAAAATGATATGCCTAAATGATCAACCTGCTTTATGCTAGGGTACAGAACCTGCTATTTTTACAGCTCTCCGGTCTTAAGGAGCTATTATCAGCACCTAAAACTGGATGTCTACTGTGAAGTTCCCCTTAGAATTCCGTTGATAATGTCTTCAAAACATCTAAAAAATAGCTTCACCTCTTACTGTCAGTAGAAGTAGAACTGAATTACTTTAGGATTAACAGAGCCTTTTTCCCCTTTCCCTACTTCTCGTGTTTTTATGCACAAGAAATGAGGAACAAACTAGATTTTAGACATGGAATTAGAAGCTGTTATTCACTTCCATTAAATGTCAAGCAGAGACACTGTCCTAAATATCTTTGCTTCCAAGGCTGACATATAGTAGCCACCTTCCTTTGGACAACTTGCTAGGCTACTTGTATAATCTGTTTCTGCTGTGTTTTAGTTAAAGTTGTATAGATTAAATTCTTTCTGTAACCAAATTCATTTTTACTTGAAGTGATCACACAAGTGGTGCGCTTTAACTGCTTGAGAGAGCCCCGTGCAGAGCCACAAGGATGATTAAAGGAGTGGAGCATCTCCCTTACAAGGAAAGGCTGAGGGAGCTCTTTAGCTTGGAGAAGAGGAGACTGAGGGGTGAACTTATTAATGTTTATAAATATGTAAAGTGAGTGTCAGGAGGATGGAGCCAGGCTCTTCTCGTTGACACACAATGATAGGATAAGGGGCAATGGGTGTAAGCTGGAACACAGGAGGTTCCACTTAAATATGAGACAAAACTTTCTTATGGTGAGGGTGACAGAGCACTGGAACAGGCTGCCCAGGGGGGTTGTGGAGTCTCCTTCTCTGGAGACTTTCAAAACCAGCCTGGACACATTCCTGTGTGACATGATTTAGGTGTTCCTGTTCCGACAGGGGGATTGGACTGGATGATCTTTCAAGGTCCCTTCCAACCCCTAATATTCTGTGATTCTGTGTGTGCATAGCCAAAAAGGTGGAAAATGCTAACACTTCAGTGGATGCTAGTGTTTGGGGATAACAGATAAGAGAGACAGAAGAGGAAGTATGCTCTGGTCTAACCGTTAATAAATAAATAAATAAACAAATAAATAAATAAAGACAATTAAAGATTTATGACTGCTTGCAATATCTGTCATAAGATATAAAGGTAGTCGCACTACAGCCTGAAATGAATTATTTACCCAAAATTCCTCTGGAGTTCAGCAGGAAGCAACCATGAATGATCCAGTTTATATGCTGACATATTAACTGGCTTTGGAGTAGGTCATCCACTCTGGAGGTTCTCACATTCCTTGGTTGTGGAAGGAAATGAGTGTGTATAAACCAGGACATGAAGTTAGAGAACTCTAGGTAATAATACTGACTTCCAGAAATCAAAATGTCTGGGTTCTAGCTCACTTTCAGTCTCAGAAATGGAGATCCTTTTTTTGTGCGTGTGTGTGTATGTGTATGTTTGTGTGTTTTCACTAGCTCATTTTGTAACAGCAAACGGAAAAAAGTGGAGAGAAAGAGACTACAGATTCAAATATCTTTGGGTGGTATGACAACTGTAATAGATAAATAACTTGGCCATATTGGCATTTGTTATTTACAGGTAAATGCATGTCTGAGAGAACAGTAAACTCCCACAGAGAAAAGGTGTTCCCTTCAGCTGCAGGTCAGAATTGAAAGCAGTCTTAAACTAAGAGCATTTCAGTTAACATCCTTCACTACCAACATCAGTCACAAGGTTCTCCAGACAACAGTTTGGAATTTTCAAAGACATAAACATAAAAGGCATTTATTAAAAACTCTCAAGAAAGGGAAAGAATAAGAGAAAAATTAAGCCACTCAAATAGTTCTGAAATGTACCAGTGAAAAGTGGTTTTCTTTCAGTAAAGATTTTATTCTAAGAGAAAGTGTAGCGGGCCACTGCAGAAGATATTGTAATGACGAGACAGTGATTTCAAGCAGAATCTGGGCAGAGTTTAACTGTAGGCCTTGGCTGAGTTGATTAGTGCGAGGGACTTCTAGGTAACCTGAGCGTGTACTGTGAGCATGTGCTGCCCTTAACAATACCACCTGTATTTACATCTGTGAGAATTATTCCTATGGAGATGTGTAGGAGCATAGCACTCAGTGAACCTTGGTTTACCATCTTGAAGGTTCATTATCTTAAAGGTAAAAGACTGATAGTTTTGTTCACTTGGTAAAATGCTTTGAAGACATGAAGAACACTGAGGCTGGAAAACCTCACAGCAGATAGGATCCAAGATCTATGAGGAGGGGCTTGTCTGATGCTGCAACAGTCAGGGTTTCCAGCAGCAGAAGGGAAGTCAGACTGCAGTCACTTTTTCTATAATTTCTATCCTTTACTCAATAAAACAGTTAACTACATCTGAATGTTTAAGCCTTTCTTGTAGAGATCCCTACCTGGTGCAAAACACAATGTCAACATCCCATGGATAAGTCTGCAACAAAACTGGGCATAGATAGTCCTGATCTGGAAAAAATAGGTCAGTGAATTAAAAGTAACTGAAGCTGGTAACAAACTCACTAAACAAACTGATAATTATCACTTTTAATATTCAAACTTAGACTTGTTGTGAGATAAACAAATTAAACTGGTGTCTTATTCTGCTTATGTTGTTCAGATGATAATGTATATACAAAGCCTTGAGGCTAGATATTAGGCTTTAAGTTATGTTAACCTTAACTTTCCTTCATACTAACTGGTTATGTAATGAAGTGCTAGAATAAATAAAAAGTGTCAGGATGATCTATCTCTTTAGCCAATGAAAACTATAGAATTTTAGAATGAAAGCTATAATAAATGTTGGGGGAAAAAGTCCTAACTGCTTCTTATGTGGATGTGAAAAATGTTCCCCTTCCTCAGCAGAGAACAGAATAAAACATTTTTATTTTTATTTTTTCAAGATTATAAAATATTATTGAGTCTCAGCTAGTTGGGTTTCTCTGTTCTGCTCTCTTGTTGAAAAAAAAAAACACACCTTCTGCTCTGAATGAAATGATATTTATCATTTTCTTCTAAGAAAAAGGATTTTTTTTTTTTAAATACCTCCTTCTGTATAGGAATCTAGAGCATGGTTTTCTTAAGAAATAAAAGTGACCAAACAGTTACTCGGAAAAATCGCTCCATTCTGTACTCAGTTTTAGTAAATGACTGTGTTGACATTAAAGGTATAAACATTGTAAGATAATCATTATTAGACGGTCATTTTTGTAGATCTGTTTTCTCTACTGTAGCTATGGAAGTATTAGCAAAAATGTCATTCGTACGTGTGTTCAGCCGAATCTTCAGAGACAGGCCAATGGTCCACTGTCACTGCCAACTTAGCCTGACCTGTTGCCTGAAGAAGAAGGCTTTATTTATCAATGCTGTGACGTTAGCTAAATGAAGGACCTATACCACAGTTTCTTTTGATAAACCAGGTATTGAAAATAATAACACAAAACAAACAAACAAAGGAAAACAAACAAACAAAAAACCAACAAAACATTCAGGCAAAGGTGCTTAAATGCAATTACTCCTTTTCAGGATGTTATTAAAAAGCATTTAAAATTTTAATCATTGTCTTTCATCTACAGAAAAGTGTTTTTGAAATTAAAAAAGAACATTCCTAATAATTTGTAAAATATTTTTTATATAATAATTTACATGCTTCTCTGGTTTTAGTCTGTTGAATTAAAAAAAATATATATATTTTACATTCTTGATTAAAGTACTGTTTGTGTTAATCACAAGAGCTGTATTACTATACTACACCTGCCAGAATGGGTCAGCTTTGGTCCAAAAATCTTACAATGTTCTTCCAAATATTTTTCATCCATTAGTATGAATTTATCAAATAAATAACCACATTAGGTTTGCTTTATATTGTTTTCTAAGTTATATACTTAATTCAAATATATCTGTTATGTTTGAAATTAAACATACTTATTTCTGTCAGGATTTCTGTATAACTACTCACCTCATATGAGATTCATAGAAATACAACATAATCTAAACTAGAAAATTTCAACCAACTACATTTGACACCAACCTTTAATCCTTTCAGCATTTCACACTGGAAATGCTTTGGAAAGCACAGAAAAGTGTTGTGAATAAATTAAGTTGCACTTTTTCTAACTGATGCCAAATAACACTTATAATGAAATGTTTTTTATGAATTACAGAGACTTAATGCACAACGGTTGAACATATGTTAATTTAATGAACGTCATCGTCTATGACTGGAATAAATCAGTAGTAAACTTGTTGAAATACTAGGAAGAATTAAATGACAATATATCTGTGAGAGGATGTTTAGTGACAAAAAGATGAAGAGAAGCAGATATTTTCACATTTTCCTTTGGCTTTCTGTTTAATTTCTTTCCTCAGGAATATTTTGTTACCACACTACAAAACAGGTGTACACCCCTCAGATGAAATCTGTATCTCTTTTCTATGACTTTTTCCTTAAAATATCCGTTCAAGATGGCAAAATGTACAATTACTTCCATGAGAACTGAGACAATTCTGTTATTTTCTTATACCATTTGATTAATAATTATATTACTTACAGTTTTTTAAAATCTCATATTACCCATATCCTTCAAAAATACTTTGTTTCACCACCAAAATCTTAAGTTTTCTGGGAGTGAGAGTAAGAATGCACAAAACTGGATCTCTTGGCTAATACTTAGTAGTACACTGAAAGAACACTTTTTTGTATTCAAGTTCTGATGCAAACCTCAGAAGACAAAACATTCTGCTTATTTAGTGTTGACTAATACATTATCATTGTTTATCATAACATACCTTTGCTTTTCATGCAGACTAACACAAATTATCTAGCTTTCCAAAGCCTGTATTTTGATTTTATATTGAGCTTGTTATCAACCACAATCAAATATGCAAAATCATATTCTAAATGTGTACCTTTTTTCCCCAATGACTGTTATTTTCCCATTAGTCATATTGGTATAATCAAGAATTTGTCAAATTATGTTTTGATTAATGATTTTTTTTTTCTGCTATACTTAAGAAGAACATAATGACAATCGTCACTGAGAAAAACCTTCTACCATCTGGGTTTTCCTATTATAAAGAATGAATTAGTATGGCTACAATTTTCCTTAGAAAAAAAATGATATTAAGAACTACAGTCTGAAAGTATGTATAATGACTGTTTGCACGTTTAAACGCAAGTGTGTATTTCACAGCATCATTTTATGATTGTTAGCATAACCCTGAAAACAGTCTTCTGGCAGTTGCTGAACATATGTCTGAGGAATTGGCAGCAATAGTGGCATTTCTTGAAAAAGTTCTTTTTAACAAGAACAAGTTCAATTTTGAAGATATCTGGTCCTTTCATGTTCCTATCTAGCATGTTTGCAGGAGATAAAATGGGAGTGGAAAATGCAATGAGAAAATTCTTTCACACCCTTCTTAATTTCTTTTGCTTAGCAAAGAAGAAAATATGATTAATGAGCTACCACAGTAAATAATAGAAGCAAGAAGTGTAGGAGTATTTACAAAACAGAATAGCTAAATTTCCACTGAAGATATTAGAAGTGGAAAGAAAAGGTATCTGGAGAATTTTTACATAAATTTGAAAGTAAAAATTAAGTCTAAATCCAGACGAGAATGTAAGATTACAGAAAATGAAAGATTTCTTGATGACATCCAAAACACTATAGAAGCTAATAATAAGGTTTTAATGAGGACTGTGATCAAGACCAAATGAGAATACACAGACATTTTGCTACCCAAAATGAAGATAAGAAAGAGGTGCTTAAACTACAGAAATATTTAACGCCAAATAAAACTGATTCCTGGCTGGAAACTTCAAGCCATGCTCTTGTCCTACACAGCTAAACTATTGGATTGACGTTTAGTTCAGTTCAATTTGAAAGATATTCAGTGGCAGAATAAACCCAGGAACATGCATTATTGACAAGGATATCATGGATGTATAGGATGCGTAATAGAAACAAACAGTAAAAGAGATGAATCATATGAAACTTTGGACAAAAATATTTCCTTCTTTTGCCTAGAGCATACTACACACAGCAAGTGTTGTGCCTCTGGAAGTCTTACTGACCAATTTGATTGCCATGTTAGGTTAAATCTAACATGAACGATTGTGTCTTTGGTATGAAATACTTCTCCCTCCCTAGCTCTTTATTCTATTAACAATCAATTATTTTAACTTTTCTGATCTACAAGTCATTATGAAAGCATTCAGCAATGTCATAATGGCAGAATTTCTTCTTGTTAATGAGATTCTCTTTTTAACCAGACTTCAGGCATCAGTATGTAAGCAATCAAAACATTTTCCCCCATCTGTTCAGTTCATCGACAACAAAAGGTGAATGTTTTGCCTTTGTAGCCACTGTCTACTAAGATATCGGAGCTTTCACCTAAAGACACTTGTGTAATTAAGGTATTTCAACCCACCAACATTTCTCTCCTGAGCAGAATTCCCTTTATCCTGAGTCTTATTTCTGTCTGATGAATAGTTTTGTAATCTAATGGCAGAGTTGCATTGTCTCTTCTTTCCCAACTCCTTTGCTGAGACTGTGACCCTTTCATCCAGATGCAATCTGTGCTGGAGATGTAAGCCTTACCAAAAATGAATGTTAGTGTCAGCTATGTTTATGCAACTACTTTATTCCTTTAAAGATCTGTACTGTCACTGAGACAAATGGACCATAGTTCCTGCTCTTTCTGTTTTGCTGCCACCTCTGCTTCTGCACACACACAAGAGACTCAGACAAGGGAACTAATGTGTCTGAAGAGCTACCAAATGAAAGTTTTTTAGTTTTGTGTTTGTTTTTCTCATCTGTCTGTTGATGCCTTGATGAGGAAATGAACACATAGGTTCAAGGGAGGAGGAAGATCAAACAGCTAAAGGGATTGAATACAGAAAAGGCATTACTTTCTAGGAGGCGTTGGATTTAGAAGGACACTGAGCTAAAATTGCTGTGTGAACACAATTTTGCTGTTTTCAATTGCTTTCCCATTTTCAAAAAATTCGACTTATTCAGTGTTGACTAATACATTATCATTTACCATAACATACCTTTGCTTTTCATGCAGACTAATACAAATTATCTACCTTTCCAAAGCCTGTATTTTGCTTTTATATTGAACGTTATTAACCACAATCAAATATGTAAAGTCATATTTTAAATGTGTACCTTTTTCCCTCAAATATGCAAAATCATATATTGCAGAAATATGATTATTATTAGCAGAATAAAGTAATAAACAACATAGAAGGACTAGATGGAATTTGAATCAAAACAAAAACTATTAAAATCCAAATACTCAAAGGCTATGAATTACAAGATCTGAAGTTGCTTAGACAACCTTATTATGAGGTTAAAGGTGATATCTTGTCCTACTTTCCCAAGGAATGTGAATTTCTTTCAGTCCATCGGATGGGTAATTCAAGATTTTTTTTTCAGATTCTTATCTGCAATACTTCTGCTCATTGCACTGCTTGATAGAATGTCAAATTTCTAGAAAAAACAGGAAGTACCTGCATTAAGAACAGATTTTGACATCACAAAGGAGTAAGTCATCTGTAATACCAGATATTCTTAGGTAATAGATATACTCAGTATTGAAAGGCCATCTGTTGTCAAGCAACCAGTCTGTCTCATTATTTTCAACTGCACCTTCCATATTTACTCAATTCCAGGGTGCTTTTATAAACCTGATTGACCTGGTAACATACTATTAATACTAACAAGTAATAAAACATTCTAGAAGAGACAAGTAAAACATGATGTTCTATGTTATAAGAAACAGGTCCTGCTGGGAAAAGCAACTTTGAAATAAGAGAGTTGATATAGAGACTAAATTATTAGTGCTTCTGTCCTTAATGAAAGAATTCTCCCTCTCTCAGAAAAACAAAAAAAGGCATAAAAGAAAAAAAAAAGATTTGACTGTTCAGTGCACTGTATGCTGATGTTCATATCACAAAGACAATATTTGAAAGGGAAGACCAGAGACCTATGCCCCCTGTCCTGGTTTCAGGTAGGACAGAGTTAATTTTCCTCCTAGTAGCTGGCAGGGTGCTACGTTTTGGATTAGAATGAGAAGAGCGCTGATAACATGCTGATGTTTTAATTGTTGTAGAGCAGTGCTTACACCAAGCCAAGGACTTTTCAGCTTCTCGCTCTGTCCTGCTAGCGAGCAGGCTAGGGATGCAGCAGGAGATGGGAGGGGACAGACCCAGGACAGCTGACCCAAACTGGCCAAAGGGGTATTCCATACCATCTGACGTCATGCTGAACAATATATAGGGGTGGCTAGCCGGGGTGGAGGGGGGGGCCGGCTGCTCGGGGATAGGCTGGGCATCGGTCAACGGGTGGTGAGCAATTGCATTGTGCATCACTTATTTCGTACACATTATTACTATTAATACTATTATTATTATTATTATTATTGTTATTATTTTTCCTGTCTTAATAAACTGTCTTTATCTCAACTCACAGACTTCACTTTCCCGTTTCTCTCCCCCATCCCGGAGAGGGAGGGGGGAGGGTGAGCGAACGGCTGTGTGGTGTTTGGCTGCCAGCCAGGCTAAACCACAATACCCCCCAAAATATTGTGAATTACTGAAGTTTTGCAACTGTACTGACAGTAACTAACCATTTCCCTTTTAACAGTTCAGTGAAATTATTACTTCATCTTTACAGATCTCTGCTATAATGAATGACAGTCATGATAGTCACAGGGCTACAGACCTATCTTGGTTATTATTTGGTTATTGTGGCACACTAACTTCAGATTTCCCTTATTATAAATTGCAGAACTATCACAACTACATTTTCATTCAAAACCAAAACGTACAAAGATCTTTAGGCAGGATTTCCAATAAAAACACATTGCAATTATTATATGTAAAAACATAAAATATTTCAAAAAAGTTCAGACCAATGAAAGTGTACCTTTTTTCTCATCATCACTACATATTCCCACTGTATCCATTTTAAGGTTTCATTTCGTAATTTAACCTAAGTAGAAAAAAGATAATAACATGTAAAAGAGGAGGAAATACATTTCACCCAACTAAATGAAGATATGCTTCATGTAAACTGGGGAATAGGGTGAATTATGGACAGATACGACCTTGAATTCCCATTTTCAGAGAAGTGTTTTATTTAAATAGGGAATTCAAACACCTGCTTAAGCATATTCTACTGTTAAGTCTGTCTACCTGAATGCAGATTTCATGAGCAGCTTTACAAGAACTTAAAATATTGTCAGTCTTCTTTTCTGCACAGTCTTTATGGAAAAAAAAAAAAAAAAGAAAAAAAAAAAGTAATCACGTAATCAAATAAAGTTAGGCTGAAAGAGATTTTGAGACTTTATCTAATCAATTTCTTTTTCCCATGACAGGATCAACTCTTCCTAATGTATTCTTAACAGATGTTTGTTTTATCCATTCTTAAAATCTCTAAGGATTTCAGCATTCTTGCTAGGCAAGCCATTCAAATTCTTAATCATCCTTAAAATTAGCAAATTTTCTCCTGTGTCTAATTTAAACATTCTTTATTACAGTTTAAATACATTGATTCTCTTATATCAGGAGATATAGAAGAGAACTTCCCTTTACTTTTGTATCTAGTTTCCCTGTGTATCAAAGCCTTATTATGCTCCTCTTGGTCTTATTTTTTTATAAATCTTTGAATCTTTCTGAACATCAAGGCTTTGGTCCTTTCTTTCCTAGTCCTTTTCAGTCTCAGGACAGGCCCAGCTGCACTTGAACTGTAACCTTATTTCTCAGCATTTCACCTCCATCTTACAAGATTTGCCACAATACTGCTCGCAGTACAAAAAAATAAAAATAAAAATAAGAATAAATTTTAAAAAATCTCAACCTTTGGTCACTGATTGAAAACAAGGCTATGAAAAACTGATATTTTCTCTCAACTGATTGACGTTAATTTGCACCTGATTAGAAAAGCTCTATTTCACTGAGGGAGGGAACCAGGTTTTAATTTAAGTAGTTATAATCTGAGTATCTGAATGGCTTTTCAAATCATCATTGATTGTTAGTCAACGGGATTCTTTCCATTAACTCCAGTAAGGATTTGAATCAGATTCTTAGAATTATAAAACCCCAAAGTACATAATTCTTAGAACTATAAAACCCCAAAGTACATAATTCTCATTGTGTCAATGGATGTTAGATGCTTAGCATCTGTGTTTCTGAAAAAAAAACTTTAGTACTTATTAATTCAAAGAACACTGATGAAAAACATCGTCCCTTCCTATCAAAAGTGGGATTAATGCTCCAGTTGAACAACTTTTTAAAAGCATAGCATATAATACATGTATAATTAACTTTTTTTTTTTTTCAGCAGAAGCAGCAAAAGTAACAATCTGCACACACCAGTTTCTACCAACTTATCAGAGCATACATTGATTTCAATTGTTTGATGTTTCATGCCATTTAGAAAGCATGATATTTGGATGAACAGCACTTTCCAGGCATTTGACATACTCTAGTAACCAAGCTGTGCTCTTGGCCTTAGCTAGTGTGCACAGGACATATATACCAGCCACCTTAATGAAGTGCTGTAAATTCTAGCTTAGTGTCTGCAGAATAAATGAGGTTGTTCAGAAACAACCTAACTTATAGGTCACCACATTGATAATTGCATTGTGCTGTCCAATTCTACACAGTCTGTGTCTATTAATAAATCTCTCTACAAATCGACCATCTCTCCTATGTTATTCACAAAAATTACATACTTGAAGATTAGTAGATATCTATCCTTCTAGGCATTTTTTTTTTTTTTTTTTCCCTCCCCAGGGACTAGCCCAAGAAAGGCAGAGGTGCTGGGTTGATGACACATGCTCAAGCTCAACCAGCAGCAGAACACTTCCTTTACTCTCTGGATTTCTAAGACCAAAGGCAGCTTCAGTTGCTCTCATAAGGCATTCTCCAACTATCTTCTGTGAAAGATGTGAGTTCTACCATATTGAGCTTGCATTCACAAGTTTGTCTTGTGAAATAATATATCTTTTAATGCAGTTGTATTTTCTTGCTCTCTTGTGACATCTGCACTTCCCTGACATGCTTATAAACCAAGAGTTTTCTGTAACATATATAAGAAATGTCTTTTTCTGTCTATTTTGTTTTCTTCATAAAATTATTCCCTTAGAAATGTATATGCCTGGTTTATTGACACCGACCTATTCTAGAGGTCCAAGGAAATGTCAACATGATACTGAAGATTTTATAAGATTCTGTGAGGTATATCTGTTAATGACTTGGTTTGGAGAAGACAGACTAAACATCGAAAATGCCCTTCCTAAGATTAAGAACCACATTTTAAAGTAATTACGTGATCATCAGTTTCCAATGTTCTGATTCCTTACAGTATGTTCAGAGTTGATAAAGAAAATAATAATAATAATAATAATAATAATAATAATAATAATAATAATAATAATAATAAAACAAATGAATCTTTTGGCTGGCAAGTTTAATATTCTACATAAATATTACAAATTTTAGTTTAATATAATGTGTTTTTTTGTTTGATTGGTTTTGTTTTTTTTAGAAAGAACAAAAAATACTGTAAAAGTTCTTACCTTGTAAATGATTCAGGGGTTCCAAATTTAATATTTCTCTTTCAAACATATACCTGAATTGCCTTTTGCAAACAAAATATGACAAGATGTGTTTGATCTGACTGTTTAATTAGTATGTTAGTACTTCAAAGGGGCTTATAAAAAAGATGAAGAGTGAGTTTTTACATGTGCAGATAAAGATAAGACAAGGAAGAATGGTTTTAAACCAAGAGGGGAGATTTAGATTAGATGTTAGGAGGAAATTCTTAACTTAGAGGGTGGTGAGGCACAGGAACAGGTTGCCCAGAGAAGCTGTGTACCATTTCTGCAATAGAACATGCAAATGATAGTTCTATTGTTTTCCTACCAGAATTGTCTAATAATTGCATATGAAGTGGATGGAATTTTTCTGTAAATATCACCCAAATTTTATAGAAATGAGTGCAGAGAATGAACTAATGAGAACAACATGGCAAAAACATGTTCTGTATAAGTAGACAATTTGTATTTGTTGGATAAGCGAATGTGTAAGCATGACTGTGTGAGTTACTGAAGAGGGTCTTAGTTATCTGCAACTACTAATCAGAGTAGTACTGAACAACTGTAGCTGAATATGTGTAGTCACCGGGGATGTGATACATTCCCAGTCCATGACTGTATATTTATGATCATATTGCTAACATTACCACTATTTGGAAAAGGGATTTCTATTACTTTTTTAAGCTGATCTGTAAATTTATTGTAATTGTTCAAATGTAAAATATTGCTTGGACAGTAATATAGCAGTTCACTTTGTAATCATTCAAATGGAACTTTCATGAAGATAGTATTTGCCCTCATACAGGTAGTGATTAATAGATAAATCTAACCCGATCATAGAATCATAGAATGACTCAGGTTGTAAGGGACCTCGAAGATCACCTAGTTCCAACCCCCCTGCCATGGGCAAAGATGCCACCCATTAGATCAGGTTGCTGAGGGCCTTATCCAATCTGGCCTTGAACACCTCCAGGGACTGGGCACTACTCTGAGCAACCTGTTCTAGTGCTTCACCACCGTCTGAGTGAAGAATTTCCTCCTAATATCTAATCTAAATCTCCCTGCTTTCAGTTTAAAACCACTCTCCCTTGTCCTATGATTATCTGCCTGAGCAAAAAGTTGCTCTCCATCTTTTTTATAAGCCCCCTTTAAGTACTGAAAAGCTGCAATGAGGACACCCTGGAGCCTTCTTTAGGCTGAACGACCCCAGCTCTCTCAGCCTTTGTTCATAGGAGAGGTGCTCCAGCCCTCTGATCACCTTCGTGGTCCTCCTCTGGACCCACTCTAACAGATCAACATCCTTCTTGTGCTGGGGGCCCCAGACCTGGATGTTGGTCCCCCGTGGAGGGCAGAGGAGGTGGGGGGGAAGGCTCACAAAGGCAGAGGAGAAGGGGACAATCACCTCCTTTGACCTGCTGGCCATTCCTCTTTTGATGCAGCCCAGGATGCAGTTGGCCTTCTGGGCTGCAAGCGCAACTTATTTCTTTTTGTTTGGTTGGTAAAGATATAACCCTTTCTTATTTCCAAATGCAAGAATATCTGATAAAAATGAAGCTTTATGGTTGATGGCTTTTTCCCTGATCAACCAAAGACATCAGGGATATAAATAGAAAGCACATCTCCACACTGTGGTTTATAATTCTTTGTTAAAAAGAGGCAGTTCATATTTGAGCAAGTGAAGGAACTCAGTGTTCCTTCAGAGAAGGGCAAAAGTATATTCTTAGATGAACCTTAATACACATACATCTGAAGCACATTATGCATTTAGCAAGCAGCCTTCATTCCCTCTTCTGGAAATGTTATAATTGTAATTAATATAAGTCTGAGAGACTATCAAACTTATTTTTTCTCTCTACCTCTCTGTGAAAGACAGGTGGGGATAGAAAGCTTTGTTAGACTGAAACCAGTAACGATCACTCTCAAAGGAAGGAGGACAGGGTAAAACCTGTCGGTTTCAGAGAATTAAAATGAGAAGATTATTGCAATCTTCAAGTTCCAAGGTTTATCTGAACCTTTAAGAGAAGTCAGCAAAATTCATGTCATTTCCTCATCTTCTTTTACAAGTTGGCTAAGTGCTTTCCCCCCAGCCCCCCCCCCCCCCCCCCCCGGCTTTTTTTTTTCTGATATAAAGGTACCTATGGGAAGACGGGTAGCTAGGATGTTCCTCCTGTTTAATTTTTATTATTTTATTTTATTTTATTTTATTTTATTTTATTTTATTTTATTTTATTTTATTTTCTATTCACCTTTATGAGACATCTAAAAATTATATAACACATGAGAAGGCAGATTCCATTTTATATGCTTCTCATTTCTTTGACCTGAGGACCATGGGCCTCTATCAAATGTTACCCAAAACAATTATTTTGATCTAGAACAAAGATTATTGGCTCGTGAGTTACTAAAGCAAAAGAACATGCTAATCTCCACATCAAATTAGTCTTCAGTCAAAGTGCGCAATTAAGGTTGCAGTGTCAGATCTTATAAGTTACCTCTTTATTGGGGCACCTCTCCTATGAGGAAAGGCTGAGAGAGCTGGAAATGTTTAGACTGAAGAAGAGAAGGCTGCAGCTTTTCAATACTTAAAGGGGGTTTATAAAAAAGATGGAGGGCAGATAATCATAGGACAAGGAGGAATGGTTTTAAACTAAAAGCAGGGAGATTTAGATTAGAGGCTAGGAGAAAATTTTTCACTCAGAGGGTGGTGAAGCACTGGAACAGACTGCCCAGAAAAGTAGTGTGTGCCCCGTCCCTGGAGGAATTCAAGTCCATGTTGGATGAGGCCACGGTGAGCCTGAACAAGTGGGTTACATCCATGCGCATGGCAGGGGGGTTGGAACTAGCTGACTTTTATGATGCCTTCCAACCCAAGCCATTCTGTGATTCTGTGATTCTATGATACTTAATAGTTACTTAGTAATTTGGACATTTAGAATACAGCAGGTAGAATGAAGAGCTTCCTTGCTTATCAATGTTCATTAACTGATTGCCAAATAACAGAGCAATGACACTTCTCATATTAAGCAACACCAAAAATACTAGAAGAGTAGTTCCTGATTCTGTTGGTATAGGAAAGAGACATTTACAGAATAAACAGATTAAACCCATTAACACAGTCTAAGGGAGCTGTGGCTACATCTGTGCCCATTAGTTGTCAGTACAGTCCCTGGCATATATTTAGTTTATGTCAACATGAATTCTTTCAGACAATGTCTAGGAATGATTTGGGGAACTGAATGATGAAGGACTGTCCCTAGTATGCTATATTGACAAGTCCACTCTGGGTAGTGATGGTAGTCAGCTACGTGAATGCTACCCAAGCTGTGCCATTTGTCCTCAGAAAAAGAAATAGATGTTTGGCCTATGTTATTTACTTGTTTAAATGCAACTCTAAGACCATAGTGAATGGTTGTAAAAATTTAAGTGAGATAAACAGGTGCATAAATGTGGAAGACTTTATGTTATTGAAAAAACAAACATGATTTAGAGTGATTTAAAATGACCATTCCTATCTGTTTCCAGACAGAAGTACACCTATCCAAAATGTAGGATATGCAATGGCAGTGAGAAATACCTGGATTAACTCCACGTGTTTATAAAATTACTTGTCTCCAAAGGCTAACTTAGATCAGCTTAGATGAGCTTAGTCACCCTGTGTGTGTACCACCTTTCTTCCATGCATTTACTCAGTTCCTGAGACAAATAAGCCCTAAGAATTTATTCTTTGCTTTGTATTTGATTTAATTTTTGTGAAAATTGATTTAAATCACACTAATTAGAATGCTTGTTTTCTGTTCACCTTCCTAGTAGCCCTAAGATATTCCTCCCACCACAGAAATCTGGTATCCAAACATCCTTTTCTATGTTATACCAGTAACCAACCTTCATTTTTAAATACCATTGAAAAAAATATGATATAATTTATTAATAGCTGTGCTAAAGTTTTCATGTCTGTGGTCTCAATACAGGCCATCTACCTCTAATACATGTCTGAAAAACAGAATACAGAAAATTAACATCTCTGGATTCCTTCCAGTGCGAATGAAGGAGAGAGGCTTCAGAGGATGATTCATATTCTAGATAAACTGAATCAGTCTCTGAGATAGCTGTTGCTTTGTATTCACTGATTTTACAAGGAGTTGGGGTTACTAATTTTCTTTATTTAGACACTACCTAAAATGAGTAAAGACTTGATTACTAAGTACCAAACAATTTGATATTTCTACCTTGTGCAAAAATATTCTAGAAATACAAAATACTTTATATAAGCATTCATCCATATTTATATAAACAGAGATGCACCATTGTCATCTACTGAATATTTTTTCTGTTTCTCTAACCTAAGTATTTATACGCTGTGTCAAATAAATTTTAAAATTCTCTATTGTACAGCTGTGCTACCTTGATTTTTTGCACTATTGCCAAATACAGTTTTCTTGTTGTTGTTGCTGTTATTCACTTTGTTACTTACACATAACAGTACCTTCCCTTACAAAAACAAAAATCTTCTTCTCCTTCTTCTTCTTCTTCTTCTTCTTCTTCTTCTTCTTCTTCTTCTTCTTCTTCTTCTTCTTCTTCTTCTTCTTCTTCTTCTTCTTCTTCTTCCTTTTTTCTTCTTCTTCTTCTTCTTCTCTTCTTCTTCTTCTTCTTCTTCTTCTTCTTCTTCTTCTTCTTCTTCTTCTTCTTCTTCTTCTTCTTCATTAAATGTTACTATTATTTTAAGTATAACTGTTACTGGGGCAAATATAGGGAAATATCCTTTTAATCTGAAATAATGAAGAGTGGTACTTTTGTGTTTGGCTGTGTGCTTTAATACAGTAATTTCTAAGAGCTTAGTAAGCTCCTAGTTCATAACATAGATGTGGACTTGATATGGGAGGAATGTTTGGTGGAATACCTATCCACCAATTCAATGGCAGCCCAACACATATTCACAAAATCCGTAATACCGGCAAGCATTTTTACAACCTCTGCTGCTCAGGTGAGGAGACATTTAAGTGAATCAGCATTGGGGAGGAAACAAAAGAAGAAAAAAAAAAAAAGACAGACATCAATTATTTGGAGAAGTAATGCAGAAAATTTGAGTAAACCTTTTCCAGTACAGATTACTCAATTCTGCTTATACAGAAAAAAAAAAAAAAAAAGGTCATAGGTATTTTTCAATTTAAATAAAAAAGCAAGGTATGAGAAATGGAAGAATATTCTAATTTTCCTCTAAGATCTTTCCTTTCAAGCAGGTTTCAATTGTAATTCAAACTACTATATCTAAAATAAAACGAAAAAAGCACCCAAATTAAATGGGAATTAAACTCTAGCTTTAGCCTAGGTATATTTTTAAATGCCCAGTATGTTAGACATTTCTAGACCAAACATAGCTATTATAGAACAGAAATTAATGTAATCATTTGTTCAGAAGGACAAAGTAGACCATGTCAAGCAAGAGGGAATCCAAAATGAAAATGACTTAAAAAAAAAAAAGTTGGTTAATTGTAGAGATAAGTGACAATAAGATTAGCAATGGACAGAAATGAGTAAGAAACATGCTGCAGTGCTAGCCTACAAAGCACTTACAGAGGAATCAAAATTATTACAGATATTTAAGATATGTTAACATACTAGTACGAAGGATTTATTTTAGCTTTTTAATTTACTTTTTAAAGATAACATAATGTAAAATGGCCAAGCAAAAATATAAAAAAGGGAAATTGGAATAAATTTGCAATAGGTAACTCAATGTGTGTGTATACATAGTTGCTTTTATGCAAAAAAGAACATGCATTTTCCAGCAAATAATAAAAACAAACAAACAAACAAAAAACTTTTCATGCAATAAAGAACTGAAGAAAATTATTGGTCAAATAAGATAAGTTACTTTCATGTGATTTTTTAAGGTACGATTAACCCTAACTGACTTCAGAACTGAGAACAATTTTCTTATTCCGATTGTGTGAGCAGTCCAGAAAGATTAAAGGATTAGCTATTTAGCCTAATATGGTTTCCATTGTTTGTTTAATTGCATATATTTGGATTTAATTTATGAAAATAGGTTCTAATGTCAATTTTTATAACTCAATCCTTTTTTTACAGTGAGAATATAGGGAAATTTCTGATGTGATTCTTAGTCATCCCTAATTTCACTGAGTTGTGTGTGTATATGAGCCAGGATCACCTATCACTGCTGCTATTTGTGTGTGGATAAAGCTTCTGTGGAGTGAAAATTTTCTTCCTACAATTTATCCATTCATGTTTTCACAATAGTGTTGCCAAATATATGTGCATATTTTGCATAAATATATATGTGCATTTTGTCTAGAAGTCTTAAATGGTAGAATTGGTTAAAAATCCACAAATCCACAAATAACAGATTCTGCAATACTCTCTTGTCTTCAACTGTATCAGATACTGATGTGAAGCATGAAGTCGAAGTAGGAATTTTGCTCACTTCTGCAAATAAATTTGCCACAGAGGATCATTTGCTGCCAGTTAATCCATCCCAACAGTTAACATTTCCACAGGAGTGCTATTATTAATATTGAATCTGAAACTGTTTAACAGCAAGTAAAAAAGACAAAACTTCATGAATTCTATGAAGAATTACAAAAAAATATCTTTCTTTCCTACTGGAAGCTCATGTAATGATCCCATCTTAACACCTTAAACTTGATAAATATATCAAAATTCTTTGAATCTACATGAAGCATTCATTTCTTTTTCCAGTCTTGCCTATAGCAAAGTTCAGGCCACTATTACCTACTGCTGAACGGAAAATCCACATATAACATTGCTCAGTCTTTCCTTCCTCATTCTTTTCTATTCAGTCCAAGCTGTTCATAACTCAATAGAAGATGTAAGCTTATGAAGTAGAAGTTGTTTATTAAGAAATGGAGCAAGCTATGTATAAGCTTAATATAAGCTTAAACAGCATTGCCATAATGTCCATTATAAAACCTCTCAAAATGCCATGTCCGTATATCCCAAATTACAGGAGATCTAAGAGACATTCATGCTCTACCTAATTCATCTTTGATGCTGCTCAAAAGTTCTCTCAACCTCTAACAGATACTATAAAGGATCAATTACCTCAGAGGAATGAGGAATCATGGAAATTTGTATAAAAGTTACATATGTGGAGTCTTGAACCCTTTATTTCGTAGTCTTTCTGTCTCTGTCATATGCTGCAAGCCCATCAATTTGGTCCTCTTTATTTTGTCTTACTGGAGCACCTCCTCCTTCTCCTCCTTCTTCACTTACCTTGGTGTCTTCAGGGCTGCTTCTCACTCCTTTCTCCCAGCTACTGTTGCACAGGAGGATTTTTTTTTTCCCCTTTTCTTAAACCTACTCTCCCAAAGGCCCAACCAGACTCTCTCATGGCTTGGCTCTGGCCAGCGATGGGTCCCTCTTGGAGCCAGCTAGAGCTGGCTCTAATCTGACATGGGGCAGCTGCTGGGCTCTGCTCACAAAGGCCACCCCTGCAGCCCACCCTGCTAACCCTGCTTCCAATGTAAACCAAATACGTTGTACTTCATTTGTTGCAGAGGACTGTAAGAAGTAAGAACATGATAAACTCACTTTGTAATGGCAGACATTTTTCAATCTTGAATTGCACAGTGAATCCGCACTTTTTTTTTCTCTTTTTTTTTCAAATCCCAAGACTACATTTTTCTCTCTGTTAATGTGGAAAGTGACTTGTTTGTTTGTTTGGGTTTTGTTATTCCATGTTAATTGTATTACTGAGTTGTATAATGTGACCTCACCATCCAAGCAATTAAGTAGTGCAATCAGGAGACCTTGGTGCATCTTTTCTATAACAAATAAAATAAAACTTTTCTATTGATGCCAATTATACTGGACATATTTACAATTTCAGAGGTTAATGGAGACTTCCCTACATCTTCTACCGTGTTAACAGCTTTGTATAATGACAATCATATTCTGTCCATCTTTTTCTGTGTTATTGTTATTTTAAATAAAGACTTCCAATCCACAGAAGTACAGCAAGGTCATATTCGGGTCCCAAACTACTTTATTTTTTATTGTTATTATTATTTTTTTTTCAGTGAAGTAAGAGTCTTATCTTTGTGGAAACATGGATTTAAGCCAGGTTTTCTAGAACAGGAAAATGTTGTTGGCTTATTTCAGACATTTTAATGGAAAGAAAGGAATACTGGGATATACCTATATTTTGTTCTTTGGCATATATAAGTATGATGGTTGTGCCAAAGATGCAAGATGAAACAACCTGAACACTCAAACGTGCTAACTTACTTATTTCTACATTACACTGTCATTCAGTTGCATGTAAAACACTGATTGTCATTGAAAAGGACAGCACATATTAGATGTGGCTAGTTCATTCCAGCAACCATATCCCAAGTACCGGCATCCTCAGCAGTCCCTCCTGCCAAATAAGCTGTACAAGTTTCTGGCTAAGACTGTGGCCAAAATGAAGCTCTTTCCTGGGGATCGCTATTACAGTCTAACCATGCACCTAGCTGACCTTGCACCTCTGATGATACCTGCATTTAAACTCAGACTTGTTTTTAGAGCACACCCCAAGATTTTTTTATTTTTTTATTTTTTTTTTTTGGCTGATTATTTGGCATTAAACTCGATGATATGTGAAGAAACTCACTGCCTTTTCTTGCTATTTCTTTTTTCCTAAGGCTACAGGAAGGTCAGGGAAAACATTTCCTGTCAACTTTCAGCCCATCCATAGCATTGTGCACCTGACCTCCTCTTTTGCTTATCACACTAGTCAACAATGGCTTGCTGGGGCATGAGCACTACTGCTCCACAACTGCAAGCTGATCAAAATGAGAAAAAAAATATGTATTGAAGCAGATGCTTAGTTTTCCTTCATCTACAAAACATGCCATTGTTTTCACGATTTCATTCTTTTATAGCTTCTCAGAAACTACTACCGTGAAGTGAAAATGAGAAAGCTGAGAGAGGCTTGAAGAGTAATTAAAAAATTTTCTTTAAGAAAAACATCTAAGTGCAAGGTGTACAAATAGGATTATATTAGACCACTGTCAGGAAACAATGGCATAAAACACGTGAAGAGAAGAAATGGTAGAGGAGGACATTTTCAGAATTTAGACTACAAAATAAATAAATAAATAAATAAATCTCACATCAGTCATAACAATTAACCCTATCTGCTATTAAACTTCATATAATTTTTACCTTAATAGTTAATGGATGTGCATTGCACTTACAAGTTGGTCTAGAATTCAGTCTTAATTTCAGAACTAAAATCTCCTTTAATAAAAAAACAACTTTGAAGTGTATGACTGATGTTTTCATCTGAGGATCCATGCGTCCCCTAGTACATTCCCAATACATATCTAATATACACTATAAGATAAGGTTCATTGAAGAATACAACCGTAGTAATTTCTTTTAAGATGTGAAGTTCAGACTAGATATGTGTTTCATGTTAACTGGTGATTGTACAAAGTGTATATTAAAGTGTTAAAATGTAACAGTATCAGCCTCCTAAATTTCAAGAGGTCACCACAGCTTCAATGGTACCCAATAAATGGATTTGTACACCATAGACTGCCTGGTGTTCTAGGCATTTTCCTGGGATGTGAAAAACCTGTGTTACTCATAGCTTAAAAGGGAACTAAGAAGTCACTGAGTTCATGAACATGTTATTAATTACCTAGAACTATTCTATGCCAAAGTATATCCAAATGGTAATCATAGCCTATCCGAGTCCCGTACATATCCATCTCCGCTACAATGCTGGTATTCATCCCATGACTAAAGTTTTAATCTGAACATCACCCACATCACTTTATTAGGGGCCTTGTGTGTAAAATGGGAGCAGCAGTACACTACCCTGGTTAAATTACACTTTCAGTACACTTTCTTGGTTAAAGAAAAATAATGAATTGCACCTAGTTATCTTTTATTTCTATAGCCCCAGCTATGTGCACAGCAGACATGTTTAACACATGGACCTGGGAGATTTTGGACATTTGTATCTCCAGCCTTTTCCACTGTCAGCCTGATCATGGTGTTGGCCACCTTGAGTCTTTTCTGAAGAACAGACGTTAAGGTCTGCAGCAGAGAAAGCCTCAGTGTATAACAGACCATTTTGTTCCTGCTTCAAAGGCTAACTCCTAGATCCCTACTTCTTTACTGGAACAATATTCACAACACAAAGAAATTACCCCTTACCTTCTCTCTGCTACTTTCCTAACAGTTCACTGGCCTAGGTTTTGCTTTCTGTCCAAGCACAAAACCTTTTTACCAAACTTTTTGTTCTTTTTCCCAAGGAATACCAAAATTTATATTGTAGAAGTTACCTTGGAAACAAATTTGAGTCCAGCAATGCATACCTTACATATCCTTGTCAAGTATCACAACACTGGTATGAAGATGCTATGCAAAAGCTATGTTCTACAGGGCAAACACGGTGTGCGCTGCGGGGGAGGACAAATGGGTTGTATAACACACTGCATTACCTTCCTTGACTGGAACAGAGTTTGTGAAAGACTTTAAAAGCCACCAAAATAAATAAATAAATAAATAAAATTGTTTCATAGACAACATTTAAAACAGACACTAGAAATAATTGTCTTTCTATATCACTGTGTCACTGTGCACAACATTAGGCTTATTTGTTCTATCACTGATCGAATAAAGTCTCATTTCCAATATGTCACTTTGAAGGGAAAGAAAAAGAATGATATAAAATTTCTAAGCTATCTTGTCTTTTCCTTAGGCTACTGGTATACTTCAATTAATGATAAAATGACATATATCCTTGTTTACTGTTTAGTTAATGGAAGCTAAATGTTCAGAAAGAGTAATACTGTTTCTTACGCTAATACTCTACATTTCAGATCTTTGCCACAAATTAGCAGCTGTGTCCTTTATTACTACATAAATTATTATTTTTTGAATATATAAACAAAAGCAAGGAATACCCTATCCGTTGACAGATACTTTTGCAGATTTAGTCCTATGCTTTACAACTTCTTCCATTCTGGAGATTTTGGATCTCACAGTTGACATACCATAGCTGTCAGTGTAAGAACAATCTATAACGTTATATCGTAAGAAAATTCAGCTTAATCACTACAGAAGGGTGATTTAAGTTAAATTGTTTTAGGAACAGGAGAAGCTCCCTTAATAAGGTAGTGTTTGGAATGCAGAGATAGCAATTGAACAGGTGGAGAAACTACTTATTTACCTCACTTTAGCCTGCTTGGCAAAATTATGTTTGTGTAAGCTATATATTTTAATCCTTGCCTTATACGATAAAGCAGGAATATTTTAGAATGTTCTGCTCTGTAGAATTTCATCTTAGCTGAACAATAGGTAATTTAAAAGTTATTGTTATGAAAAAGTCACATTTACATTATCAGTTTTCTTCTATGGAAAGACAATAAGTGGATTTTTATATGGGCAAATATAGGCAGAAAAATACATCAAAAGCTGTTAAATATGAAGATATATTTTCCAGCTCTGGAAACCTATAGCTATAAATAGAGTGAGGTCTGGAGATGTATTCTATAGTATTCTATAAACTTGACCTGTTCTTAGACTCACTCCCCTGTGAACATCCACAGTTTACTGTTGAAAAAAGGAGGTTGGACTACATGTACTTATTCTGTCTGAAGCTAGAGCAAGTTCTTGAAGGCCACTGTTTCAGTGAACTCTGATAAAAACTGATCCTAACTTCTCACCATTAATAGGTCATGTAATCATTGTCACTTTACAGAAAGACAACAATCAAAGTCCTTTAATTGAAGCCAAATACAGATGTTAATTGTCTGTGTAAATATAACCAGAAAGCACTACTATTCTCGTTGACATAAAGAGAATTCTCCTTCAGATAGTACTAATAATACTCTGCTTCTCTAAACTTCAACATTATACACGCTAAGTGAAATGATCTCCTGTAACATTTCAGTATTATTCAGACAAGCATTAGAAAAAATTGTTAAATGAGAGGTTGAGGAAATGTTGCTTTTAAAGAAAATGCTACAAAGTTTTTAGTGTGCATCCAAAAACATTAGTTAGGGTTTCAGATTTATTTTCTTTAAACAGATTAAACTGGCTGTCTGAAATTCTTAGTCCTTCTTCCAGGTAATTACACACTTTGGAATATTTGTATCTCCTTCAGAAATAAGAAAGAGCCAGAAGGCAAAGTCATTTGTCATTATGTACTAGCTGGAAACAACTCTATTTCACCACAGCTTTTTGATTAGTAATGCCTGCATTTTGTGTACTTAAATTTAGAAATACATGCATGGCTTACACTTTTTAAGGTTAGAAGTCTGAGTTTGCTCTACTTTTGTGTCTTATTGCTCACAACAGTTGTACATATATTCTTTTTCTGCTAGCTGAGAAGCAGCTTTAACGCAGGAAAATTTGACTTAAACCTCTTTGTTTCTAACCATAAGATTTTTTCAAAGATTGAATGTTTGACCCCTGGAAGTTCAAAATGGTAAACCAATGTTCACTCCTTTGTCAGATGAAGCCAACAAATGGTATCATCAATGTAAACGGGAAGGTCTAATTTACACAAAAGAGAAGTGCAAGTCCTACAAAATGCAATATTGTTTTCAAGGATTATTGTATTTAATTTCTGGATTCACTCTAATAAATGCTCATTCATAATAGTTTTACCTTAAAGAAAAGCAATGGTATCGAGTTTTTTAAAAGAATTCTACAAAAGATCTCTCTCTCATAGTTAAGTGACATTTGCAATACGTCTGCTCTCCATCACAGAAATTTGCCATTGAAAAGAATCGTACAGCACTACTTTGTTATCTTATCAGCTGGCAACATAACAAAGTTGTTTCATTTTTTAAAAATATATTTTAAACGTTTTATTTTCTTTTTGTTACAGGTATTTACAACTATTTAAAAAATATTCACCAGCTTTGAGTAAGAGCAATCACAGTTCTCATCCACATTCTTCTAAAAGTAAGCTTATTCTTAAGCAAGCAGGAATTTATTTAGGAAAAAAAATGTTAATTTTACAAACCCAAACAAATTCTTTCATTCTTCCCATGTGTCTTCTGCAGTGTCCTGTAGATACTGAGGAGTTTCCAGGAATATCCTGCGTCTACCAACAGTTGTTGAGAATCAGACAGGCACATGCCTGTCTCATCACTGAGTCTTCATGTGCCTACATTTGTTAATGGAATCTTAAAACTATTTTTTCCCTCGTCTCACATATGTAAGGCATTACATTATGCCTACATTAAGCTTCTTTTTTTTTTCACAGAGAGTTTCTAATCTCTTGGAAGAGCTTCTAATCAAGAAGAGCTTCTAATCGCTTGGGAAAAAAAAAAAAAGTCAACCAAAAATATAACTTCATTTTTATAGATTCATTATTTAGTTATGAGAATCTTTTTCTGATTTTTTTTATTTGTTTGTGCATAGAAATATTTCCACATAATGATTTTGAAATATATCTACTTGAGAATTATGACACAGCTGAAAGTAAACTTTTCCTCAGACCTATTTGCCATGGAAAAAGTAAATACTCTGAAAAATTTCCTAGAAAAAGTTTTCTACAATAATAGCTAAAAAGGTTGAATGCCTCCTAAGACAAAGGATAGCTCTTCACTGAATCCACATAAGTGTCCTCTTCATTTCCAGATTTAGACCATGAATTGATCAACATTGATATTTGTATACCTTGAGGAACTCAGCAATCATTTTTCTTAATTCATTTTTCTGGGTTATTTTCCTTTTTATCATTTTTCTGGTTATTTTCCTTACAGAAATGTTCTTCCTAATAACTCCTCTTAAATTATGAAGGCACTTATCTGAAATCTCTGTAACATATTTAGTTGATTCACAACACAGAGCAAAACCCATTAAAGAAAAACAGACTTTAAAAGAGAAACAATTACATACAATGAATACTGTTTATGGGAAAACACATGCGCAAACAAATCCAACAACACTTGTTTTGATTATAATTTGTTTATAATAAGTATAAAGTAAGAGCTCCATTTTGCTGTTTAGGACTTGTCCACATTCTGCTCATCCCCCTATGCAGACGATCGCTACTTTTGTTATACACAATGATGAAGAAAATACAAAAGAACAGCAACACTTATTAATCTATGTACTTTACTGGTAATGTTGATGCCCTTTTAAAGAAATAGGACAAAAGAAACAAGACTAAGAAAGAATAAAAAAAAAAAAAAAAAAAAAAAAAACAAGAGATGTATATGAAAGCTCTATGTTTTCTTGTATTTTTGAAGTACAGAAACAAACAAGTCTTAAGCATGTTTTAGTCAAAAAAAAAAAATTAAAAAATCTAACTACTGTAAATCTAAAAATAAATCACAAGAAAAAATAGCAAAATGTAACATGGATATAGGTGCAATTGCATCATTCTTTTCATGTCTTTCTGATTTCTTAACTGAAGAAAAATATTTAGAAAACACAAGAAAAAATGACAAGAGTCTTGGAAGAACTTGAAAGAGGCAGATAATGTAGAATGTAAAGAAAGAATAAATGTATAGAGTCTGGAGAAGGATGGGCACCAAGCGTCACTGATGTAAATTATATCAATAAGTAGCAAAAAAAAAAAAAGTATCTGTGAGTTACATAAAATAGGTGAATCTAACTAATTTCATTTTTGCTGTTTTTTCAATCTAGCCTTCTCTAAAGATATTTATCAACAGAAAAGCAAACAAACACAAGCCAGCAAACGTAAAAAAATTTGACAAAGCTATCTCTTCTATCAATATTGTAATGTTTAATTTATGGAACTGAGTAACTATTTATGCACAACAACCTTATCCTACAGAGCAGGCAGAAAGTAGAATATAAAATTCTTCTCCTATTAACTTTCATTTGTCTCTTTCTTTAGAGGAAAATAAATAAATAAATAAGAACACAACCCTAAAGAAGTATTTATTGATGGCAAGTAGTACCATGACAAAATTGTGCTAGATTAAATCAATATCAAACAGTTTATGTTAGTAAACAAGGCACTTCAGAATTCCCCTTCACAGCTTCTCATGTTCTCCACAGAAAGTTCATCGTGTGGTGAGCATCAAGAAGAAACAGATCTCTAGGACACAAGACCGTCAAACTTTCCTTCAAAATTATTGATAAAATCCCATTGATTTCAGAAGAAATAGGATTCAGCCCTAAAACTTTTTATGATATATAGTTCTAGATGGAATACATTTATCAGATTAATCAATTAATTAAAATATTTTATTAAAGTATTTTAGTAGTTGCTATGGACAGAATACAAGAATTCATTTTTGCCAACTTTAGATTTCTGATTAGACAAGTCATATTATACTATTTCCATTCCCTGAATGAATATATAATTATATCCCACATTTTTATGTTTTAACCTTTATATATCATGGCTTGTGAAAATCTGTGCCATTAAAACTATCATATAAATAGATAACTAATGCAAAAGGTCAGCAGACACAGACAAAGCATAGGCTGATGACTATTCATGATTGTGAAGTTTGTCATAGTCTATTCGTAATTTGGTTACTTTTGAGCATAGTGTGTTCTATCAAACCAGTAGAATTGTCAACTATTTTCTGTGTATTATAAGTGAATGCTGCTGAATAGAGCATTATAACATATTAAACAGCCAGTTACCTGTATTTTGTCCTGTAAATCTCAGCGTTTGTACTCCGTTTTTCCTACCTCAGGGGGAAACACTATACCCACAGGATATAAAAATACAGGAATCTACAAGATTAATCTTACAGAAAACATAAGTCCCATATTATTATTTTTTCTGTGACAAAGTGCTCCTTGCCTTTGGAGCACTTAGGAGTCACAACATGACTTAGGTGGCTGTTGCTGTGATTATGTGAACAAAATTAATAAGAAAAAAGCCTTGACAGCTGGATTGTGAAAATCCTAAAATCTGGATTGATTTGAACTAACATAGGCCTTTAAAAGAGACATCTAAGTAACATTCCTTAGGTGCAGGGAGACACAGAAATTGGTTCAGCCCACTTCACATGTGAATGGATCTGAAGACAGGATAGATTTGTGACTAAATGCCCTGAGGAAACATTTATTTACTGTAAGGGTGACAAAGCACTGGAACAGGTTGCCCAGAGAGGTTGTGGAATATCCTTCTTTGGAGATATTCAAAACCCACCTGGATGCGATCCTGTACTATGTGCACTAGGTGACCTTGTTTTGCAGGAGAGTTGGACCAGATGATCTTCAGATGTCTCTTCCAACCTCAACCATTCTGTGATTCTGTGAGACAAACAATCCATAAATCTCACTACACTTGCTACTATAAGGAGTCCATTGACACTTATGTCACATAGTCCTGCTGGACCAAATCCTGAATTTTTATCCTATTTGCAGTCAATCTTTCCCAAATACACATCCTTTGAAGTTAGTGAGAGGTTGCCCAAGCAAAAAATGTGAGCTAGAAGAGTAATATCTGCAGGGTTTGCATCACTGATATCATCAGCAGAAAATTTCTAAGAAGCAAAACTGTTGAACTGATTTGCTACTACTTAAAATAAAAAATTATTATCTGAAAAATGATATTTATTTGCTTTCACCATTTGACAGTAACAAAAAGCAGCATTGACTAGGTGCCTCTAGAAAAGGGAAGAGGTTTTTTTTTTCACTTAATATATATTCTCAGTTCAGCTCACTGTGCTTTTCTTCAAGACTGGCAAACAGAACGTGACACAGTACAATATTAATTGTAATAATACATTTACATATATACATAATAATACATAATAATACATAATACATAATTAATAATAAAATTTAAATAACAATAAATTAATAGTTGTTGTGAACTGAAGATCATTATGGTACCCATTCAAACAGGTTCTTTGGCTTCCAAGAAAAGAGTTCACAGAGCTAAAAATTGAAAGTTGAATACAGAAGGATTTGGTTTTAGTCTTGAAAGACAGCCAGGGTTTCTCATAGGAGTCCCTTAGAAAAAGAGGATTTTAAGTTTTGCCAAAGTTGTTTGTTTGCCAATGAAAGCAGGAAATTTTCCTTTTTTTTTTTTTTTTTTTTTTTTTTTCCACGTGCATAAAAATTTGGTAGGGAAAATCATTCTTGACTCTATCCTATATCCATATCCTATATGACAAAAATGAAATCAGGTATCTCTCCTTGTAATAAACTTAGGGACTGAAACCAGAATAAAAATGACATAATACAAAATGTTGAGATTATACATTCTGAAAGAATAGTTTTCCAGGAAACTCTGGTTTGTTAATTTTTTTCCAGTTCTAAATTAATCGGATATTTTTGCCATTTTTTAAATATTTGAAATATATTATCTATTAAAAATATAGAAAAAATAGTTTTCATATTTGAATAAAATATAAAAACTTGCAAATATACCTGTTTTCTTTTAAATGTGGATAAACTTCCACATTAGAATTTGTGCAGGATTAGATCCATCGGTAGGTGTAAGCTCAAGACCACAGAAACTGATCAACTTTTCTGCAGGAATACAAAGGTACTTTCATCCAGCTCTACATTATTATTGAGATGGTAAACAGACATGGAAGTGAAAATCAATCATGCAATACTTCCCCTTGCCTACTAGAAGTCTCACCTCTGAGTTATATGATTCTATTACAATACAGCTAATAAATGTTCGGTGTCTTGAAATAAATCTGGACCAATTAACATTTTGGTAAAATCACTAGTCAAGTATTCATGTTCTATTGCAGATCTCTCAGAAGAGGAAAGTATACATCAGAGAAATATAGTGTGCTCTTAAAAAATATACAGCAAAATGTATGTCTATTACCTTATTGAACAAATGTACACCAGTATGATACTCAAAGCTAATTTAATTGCCTAAGAGTAAAAGTGGAATATTTCTCTCTCGATCCGTTCAGTACTGAAAGTCAGAAATACACTTGGCAATGTCCAAAATTAAAATTCTTTATCATGCAGTTCTGATTTTATAGTTTAACTAAGCAGTGGTTCCAGTTTTGCTATCACTCTTTGTTACTTTCACTACCCATGTGTATGGATTACATTGTTGTATTAAAGCAAAGAGATTTCTGCTAGGTAATGGGATTTTGTGTTTCAATGATATTATAGATAAAAACCAATGTTTTTGTGTTTCCTATGGCTGAGACAAGATAGAAGATAGATTCATATTTTAGAGCATGGAATCTTCACAGTTGTTGAAAAATAGAACAAAACACCTTGATTTTCTTTTCACCTGAATATTTAATAATGTGCTGAATTATTACAGGACACTGCTTCCATTGGACATGTTAATTTCACTGTAACAGTTAAATGGTATAATTTAACTATACATTTAAAAGTCAAAAATATCTGAATCCTTAGTAAAATTTCCCACTCTTGTTTACCCTATATGCAGAGTAAAGCAAAACATATTTTCAAGTTGATATTTTTACCTCAGTTAGATTCAGTTTTTGTTACTTTTCAGTTGGAACATCAGTGTGTGTCTAAATAGTTGAAATCCAGACATTGAAGGTATATATTGAATAATTTTTGAGATGTTGGAAGTGAAATATCATGAAGAAATGGGGCAAGCAGAGAATCATTTCCAAGAGCTGAGCATCCTAATTGAGCATCTCCTAATTGGATTACACTTTTCAGGGCAGATATCTAAATAAACAGACAAATGTTCCAGTGCTCATCTTCATTTAAATATATACATACATAATTATGCACAGTTTCAATAAAACAACCAACCAACAAAACAAAAACCTTAATGACTGTTGTAGTCACTCTACAACTTCATATCAAGACTCTGTCTTGAAAATCCACTTCAAGATAAGGCAGAAGCCTTAAGTAGAGAAATTTTGAATCTATTTTAAAATACATTTAATTCATATTAGAAATCTGGTTAGATATAAAGAGACTAATATCCAAAAGTTTGTGGAAGATACAGAATTTTCTCAAAAGATTAGTCCAACCAATTGTTTTAAAATTAATGATAGACTACTTGTATAGCAAAAGGAAGATCACTTGTTACCTCAGTGGGATTTAGTACCTAACATAGGCACCTGGTGTCATCTGGCATCATCTAGGAGGTGTCTGAGATATTCTCATAGGTCCTACAGGACACTCATGACTACTGTGAGGAAGGAAGCTATCAATCAGCTGGTCTAATTTGGACAAAATGACCCATTTCACAAATGTCTAAAATGACACTACCCACACGAGTAAGTTAGTGGCGTCCTACATATTTCAGTTTTCCATCTGTAAAATGAGACTAGTAGTGCTTCTTATTTGGTGACCTGTCACTCATAGTCACTGACAGAAAACTCTTAGAGGAAGCATATATGAGAAACATTTATCAGTTCTTTCCTGAATATAGAACTTTCAACAATTAATGTAATATGGATTTATACAAGACTAAATATCTTTCTACACTGGCTTATTTGCATCTTCCCATTTCCAACTGTGAGGTTCTGCAAACTAGCATTGAACATCTTGCTGTCACACTGATCTGAAAATGTGGTATCTGAAAATAAATAGTGACCCCAACCATATAGCATGTTCTATACTAAAATGGAACTTTGTCCTTAAGAATTGTTGAAAACAAACTCTTGTGAAGGCCAAAAACTATCTGGGTAACCAGAACACCACCATATATCTCAAAATAAGACCCCAATTCAATTAACACATATAAAATAAGTATTGATGCTTTTGAAATCTGTTAGAACTTCATCATCCACTCAAAATTATCAAACAATCTGTGGGATAATCATAAATACCTGAGGAGGATTCTTTTTTTCTGTCTGAGTGATTCTTCATATTTTCACTTAGGTATAGGGATTATCAGTAACTATAGTAGCAATAACATTTGAGAATGAATTTGCTTTCAGAATAACTGCTGGGTATTTGTACACAAACTGCTGAACTGCATTTTTCAAACTGAATACAAGACTGTTCTGAATTCAGATCCTGTGACGAGGAAAGAATATAATGCTCAAAACAAGAGAAAAGAATGAAGATTTATGTTAACATAATTCTAAATACACAGAGACTTTTCTAGCAAAAGCTCTCTCTTTTGTGTCATCTGTTCATCATTTTGCCTCTCCACTGAATGAGGTTGCAACTACAATTTTCATTTCAGTGTGTTTTCTGATTCCATAGGAAACGATTAAAGGGCCATACTGTTTATGAAGAGAGACTAACTACAAATTAGTACTTTGATAATTTAGAAAGAAATATGCTCTTTTATAATTGCAAGATCAGAATTACTTATGCTCTTTTGAGCAATAGCATTATGAAATACAGTTTATCAAATATGAAACTTTTGCTAGAAACTCTAATAGAATTCAGTGACAGAACTTGGCAACTAGCTGACAAAATCAAAGTATTTGCAGTCTATCTTTCCAGTAAATTTGGCTAATACTGGGAGGGGAAAAAAAAAAAAAAAAAGAGTTTTAAGCTGAATTCTGTGCTAGTATTTGCTAGAAGATGATAGGAAAGTTCTAGTGTTGTTTACTTAATCCTGTTTGTATTTTAAAAGACAATGTTTCAAACTACTACAGACAGAGTCAGTAAAGTACTGAAAAGTACTTTTAAGTTCAGCTATGGAGACAAATCTTTCCTAGAGTAAGTGTAAAGACAATTTAATGTACCCATATCTACGGTATCTGAAGTAAAGCAAGCTCTCTTAAGCCCCCGTTCTGCAACAGAATCCACTTAAAATGTTCATTTCACAGTCATTGCTTCTATCATATTGCTGGTCTCAGAGTACTGTAATTCATAAAATAATACATATCTAGAGCTACATCTACTTTATTGCAAAGACTGCTGTGTCTCATGTCCTACTCACTCAACTTTTTCTAAACTTACTAAATACAAAACAAATTATAAAACAAAACAATAATGATTTCATATATCATCAGTGCCAATTCTAAAACTGAGGAACAAAACACTTAACCATTATGAGCCTGAAGTGGAGAAACTCTTTTTCAGATATTTCTGAGGTGTCTGTGAGGCAAGTTCTAAGATAAAGTTATATGTGGAATGGAAAATTGTACATCGATTTTCTCCAAAATAAAAATGACTTTTATTATCTAACAGTTTCTTGTTTGAATGCACAGATGGTGTCAACATGCTTCAGTAGCCATCTTTCAGCAGCTGAGAACAGAATGAGATTGCAAAGCAGTGGAATAGACCACATACAGTGGGTAGAGTTGTGCAGTTCTGATGAACAAAATGAGTTTTATTTAATTAAGATCAGCTAAAAAAAAATCAGATTCTTTCTTTTGTTTATTCTAGTTTAGGTAAGTTTTAAAACAAAAGTATTATTCTGACATATCAAAAGGTTTCAATTTTTCCAACTGTTTTTGGGCAAAAATAATTACTCAAGGCCTCAGTTTAAAAATATTTTTTCTATCCCTGAAACTACTTTCAGCTTTCAGGTTATTCTACTCTAATCATTCATCCTATTGAATCCTCCTTCCCTCTCAGCACTGGGATGGTAAAGTTATTTCTAACGAAGCCTGTATAACAGAGAAAGAACAGACGTTGTAGCTGCATATAATGGAACCTGGCATGGCTCTTGAGAATAGAGGAGTTCGATCTCAACAGAGTTTAGAGATCTCAATAATTTTTTTCTTTGAAGTTATGTCTTAATGTGACATCCTGTAGCAGCACAGTGCTATGGAGGTCTAAAACAAGTCATACAAAACAAGAACTTTGTAAGCTATTCATTGCCAAGATAACATTAACACAACAAAAAGGATTAATTGCTATAAGCTGGAAAAAAAAAAAGAAAAAAAAAAAAAGAAAAATAAGACATCTTGTAAAGAACATTATTATTTTATCCTATTTGCCCTTTTTCATGAAATCACCATTGAAGGTTAATGACCATGCTTATTTTCATTTATCTCCTATGCAGTACTGTGTCCAGACTAGTGCAAAAGTGAACAGAAAAGCACATTTTGGGGAGTACCTATTGGTCACCTCCTCCACCTGCAGGCCTCTGTTTTTGAAGTACACAAAAATGTCCCAGTGCAATAGCCCTCAGTGATGATTCCTCTTTGATATAACAGCTGGGCAGGAACAGGGGTACAAGACAAAGATAAAAGGTCCTTTGAATTTTTTCTCTCTTTCAGTATGTAACAACTAAATATTTTTAGCTTTTTAGTTTTATGTTAAAAAATATAAATCTATACCATTTTTTTCTATAATGCTGTAGCTTTTTTTGTTTTCATCCACTGATGCATGTATGCAGATGCGTGAACACACACACACACAGAATGCAAACAAAACTACCAAAATTTTCCTATTAATATCTCTCCTATACCACTAAAAAACACTGCAACCATCACTGGACAGACTACCCTACAGAACTCTCTCCAACACACCTACTATGATGTGTAAAAAGGCATTTAATCTTGAACACTCATATTTGCATCCCAAACCCAAATATTCAGTCATAAACTCCCATGCTCACCCAGCAGACTCCTCTTTCAAAAAGTCCATAGCCGTGGACTTTATTTGCATGACTCCCTTTGCAGAACTGTATCTATTACCAACACTTCCATATGTCCTGTAAATAAGAGTATGCTGAAAAGCTCACACAAATAATAAAATCACAAAACTTCTGCTCAAGGTAAGGAAAACACATAAATATTACTTTCACGCCCTACTTTTGTAGCTGACCTTAAGATGATTGTGCATGTAGGACTTTCAGAGAGCCCACTGTGAAGACTGACTATTGACTCAGGATACTAAATTAAGCTAGGATGTAAAAGACCTCTAAGTAGAAATTGTTCATGGTCCTCAGTTCTTCCTAACTGAAAGGCCCTAAAAAGTCATCTCCAGTTACAGAAAAAAAAATAAATAAAAAATAGCAGTGTTTGAAAACTGTACAAACAAAGGAGAAATACGTTTAATTTTTTTCAGAAACAAAATCAAAAGAAACAGAACAACATGGGGAAAAAAAAACACAGAGAACAAACACACCCTTACTTCTCTCTCCCATTACCATCCACTACTCTTTTCCTTCACCTGCTGTGGCAGATTGCATTCTTCAAAGCAATACAATAATAAAAAAGGCCTTTTTTGTGGCTGAAGCATACTTTGTCTGGAATACGAATGTTGATGCTGTCATTCACGGTAGCATCACACCAGTGACAAAAGTAAAGGATGAATGAGAATGTCTCCAGAAATTTTGCAACTGAAATATATTAAAAATACTCCTCATGGATTTTTTTTTTTCTGTTGTGGAGGTGGATTAAAAAAGCTCAGCACTGTAACGATGAACTCAAGAAGAAATACACTGATGAGATACAGATGGACTTAAAACAACATCAGAAGAATTAAGAATACACAGGCTCTTCATAGGGACAAACTTATTTCCTTTCACAGACCTGAGGCCACGGTACTTTTACCACATGCAGTCATCAAAACTTTTCTCCTAAAGCTTTCTGAACTAAATTCCTCTTTTGCCTTTATATTGTACCACCAAGTGTCTTCTCAGAGACACTGAGCTTTTTCAAAAGTATAACAAATGATATCTCTCCTTAATTTTTATGTTGGTAAGAAGAAGTCATTTCTTCTTTTAATTGAGAAGAAATAAAGTTTGTGTGCATATAAGGAAACTGAAATATATAGCTGTAGAGGAAAAAAGTTGGTGTTATTTTAGAAAAGAACAGGAAATGGTTTAAATTACAATATAAGAGATTTTGGTCAGGTAGAAAATGGAAAACATTATAACTTCGCAATGTCAGGGAAGTTGTAGATATTCTTTCACAGGAAGTGTTAGAAAAAAAAAAGTAGACAGGTATATGTAGAGATGTCAGATGTAATTAATTCTAGCCATTTAATCTCTCAAATGACCTTTTTTTCCTATGAATTATTGAAAACACAATAAAAAAGGTAACTTATCTCTCATGAATAGAGTTCAAAACATTCCCTAAGACTGAAAAGACTGCAGAAAAGCAGCCTTTGAAATGCAACACAAAAAATAATTATTTAATAAGTGAATCAAATCATTATCTGTGTAGGAACTGATTTAGCAAAATACTTGATCATCTGAATAATTTTGAGCATATTGTGTACTTAGGTTCATGCTTAGCTCAATCCTGAGGTTTTTAACATTGTTTTAAACAAGTACTAAAAGAGAGATGAGATTGTGTTCTTGGTTGTAGGGTGACAGGAAGAAAAGTTTGAAAGCAGAAGTTAAAGGGCATCATACAGACTTAATTTTCTTCACTGGGAATATTTTTAGAGTTAAAGTTAGGCAGAGGTTTGTACATAGTATTTCAGTAATAAAATATTAAAAAATCAATGCTAGTGCATTAATTAATACACAATCAACTAAGGAAAACACCTACATGGTTAAAATTAATGATAAATTTATAGTATACCTAAGATTTCCTTTTTTTTTTTTTTTTTTGATATTAAGACAATGAAGTAGCCTTTATTTTTCTCTGTATTTTGTTTCCTTGGGTTTCATTGTTGATTCTTTTTGACAAAATAAACCAAGAACAAAAGACAAACCAGTTCTTGTGAGAGCCAATGCCTGTCTCCTTTGCTCCATCTCTTTTGGACATAAAGTACATAAAGACTTTTTTTTTTTTTCCACAGCAGAAGCAGATTCATAGATTTAATTGGTATCTGGCTGTTTCCATACCACTATGCAGAGTCTCAGTTTAATGTATTGCTAGCCTCCAGTTTGTTAGGACAATAGAGGTTCCTCCCCTGGTTAAAGTCTGGATGTAGACATTTCAGTGCTGAACATGTGCAGGGGGCTCCTTGTGAGAATTGCCATCTTACCCCTTCAAAATCTTAAGCATATTCTTAGTACAAAACAAAACAAAACAAACAAACAAACAAAATAACAACAACAACAAAAAACACCAACCAATTTAAAAACACCATAAGAACATTGTAGTTTAAAGTACAAGGACAAAATTTATAATTGAACGTGTGCTTCAGTACAGGGTTTCTGATCACTGCTGCTTATTGCTTAGTAAGTTAAGGAACATCTAGCAGGATGAGAAATATGAATTGAATAACTTCTGTATTCAATTTGTGTCTCTAGTTCCTACCCTTTTGAGCAGTGTCCAGCCTGCAGCATGGGCCATCTCAAGTAGTGTAATGCCTTTTGTAATTTGTGTCTCTTTTTCCTGATTTGTGGTACCTTTCTACAATATCTGTTTTCTGAACTTGGATGCTTAGTTAGGTCAGGCTATTTCCAACCTTGCCCTAAGCTTGTTTTCCGAACAGTGTTTTTCCTCTTAAAGATTCTTATTTGTTTTTCCTACTTTTTTTTTTTTTTTTTTTTTTTTTTTTAAATGAGGCTTCCAGTAGTATACAAAACCCAGAGGAACACAGACTTCTTTGTTCTGCTTTCGGTAACTTTCCATTGTTTCAGAATAAACTCTTCCCCCACAGACATAGAAGAGAACACTGGCTCTCCTGGGTTTCTGCTAACCCATCATCCCAACTTGCTTTTAACTACTTCGTCTGGTCTGAAGGGACACAGTGTAGTCCTTGCCAGCAATACCTTTAATATGGAAGATTTAAATTAAGAAAAAAAAAAAAAAAGGGTGGGGGGGAATTTTGTAGTAGTAATTCTACATCATGAAACAGTCTGTAAATTGCATATATATAATTATTCATCACAGCTGGTGAACTTATTTGGAGTTGATACAATTTTTTTTTCCCACTAGAACTACTGAGCTCACTGGCAGGAAGTGTACTTCTGGGACAGAAAATGATATGAGATCCAGATGATCTGTTTGCAAAAATCTCTAGGCACTTTCGTCTCTCTAAGCTACTTTTACATGACGAGCTAAAATGACTGTGACACACCATGCTGACAAAACACTCAGAGACTTTCACCCTCCACTTTTCTTCTGTCCCAGATAGTGGAAGAGAGAATGAAAATAACGCTGTGCATTTTCTCTCTTTGTGAAAGGGACTATGTGTAGCTATTATTTGTAATCTACAATATTACTGAGATTTATAAGTTTGTAGACTTGCATTTTCTTAGCATTTCTCATAATTATTACAAGAGGTTTACTGCTCATTTAGATGAACTATTTCATTTTTCTATTGCTATGGATGAGAGATCCATAACAAAACAGATAAAACCAGGAAATGGATAAAACATCATTGGGTTTTCAATTTAACTTTAATGAAGTAAGTTATAAGTGACTGAAAGGTTAATTTTCACAGCAACCATTAATAGGACTTAATATAGTCATGTTACTTTGTTTGAGATGGAGTCTTGCTTGAATTATTAAGTTTTCGTTTCTTATGGTACCATAGTATTGTGCCCTTGAAACTCACCAATGGTGTGCAGACTGCATAATGTATTTTAGTTAGAAAAATAAACATCAGTGAAATAGAACTAGATCTCTACTTTCATTTTGAACAGACAATGGGTAAAAAATAAAATTAAAATAAAATAAAACAAATTTTAATAATAAAATAAATTTTATTATTATATATTAAAAAAAATAATAAAATAAAAAAGAGAGTGACCACGAAGGAGTGGCAGAGATGAAGTGCTATAGACTGACCACAGCCCCCATCCTCCCGTTCCCCTGCGCCGCTCAGGGGGAGAAGGTGGACGAGGGTGGATGGGGGGAAGGTGGTTTTGGTTTCTTTCCTTTGTTTCTCACTTCTCTAGCTTGTTAGTAATAGGCAATAAATCTTACTATCTCCCTACTCTGAGTCTGTTTTGCCTGTCACGATAATTTTTGAGTGATCTCCCTGTCCTTATCTCAACCCTTGAGCCCTTTGCATCATATTTTCTCCCCCTTCCCCTTTGAGGAGGGGGAGTGAGAGAGCAGCCATGGTGGAACTTGGCTGCCCACCCGAGTAAAACCACCACAGTCTTGCTTTCTAATAAGTAAACAGCTATTCTGTTAAACTTCTTAATCGTACAGAAGGAACTTTGGGATCCTGCAGATTTCTGCCAAATAGCTTTGCTTCAGTACAACAATAAGGCCAAATGAATGCACCATAGCTAGTCCCAAACTCAGCAGGAGTGAGCACAGAGCGAGGACACTGACTGGCAAGCAATGACAAATCGTGCGACAGCCCCCAGCTGGCAACTGTGCCCTTTTGACAGAGGTCAACAGCAGAGTCAGCAGAGATAATGCAGGCATACTTGTCAGCTGCTTCAGCACAAAGTCTTTTGCTGGCACCGTAAACTGAGACTTCAAGCTTCACATTTACATCTCTGAGCTATTAGAACCAAACTAGTAGCTCACTTCCAGTAAAATTGGCTGTCCCTTTCTCCCCTGTGCTCACATCCTAGATGCATACTCCCTCCTTTTCTCCTCCACTGACCTTGGCACTCATCTGACCTCAAAATCAGACAGTCCAATTTGCTTAGCCAACAGAAAACTAACAATATTAACATAGGAATAGATTCCTAATAGTTTAGGTGACTCAAAGGAGGAAACAAAACTGCCCATGAGCTAAGCAGGACTGCTTCCCTTGGTGCAAAATGTTTTTAGATTGGCTCACTTTCATTGCAGAGCTTCATTCTGTGAACTGGAGAGAAATTTGAGAACTTGTCTCACATGCCAGCTGGAGTAGGAAGTTGCTTTCACAGAAGGGAAAGAACAAATAGTTGTGGATTGTAAGGAAGGCACAGAATTTGCATGCTGGTGCCCTGGGATCTTCCAACATTCACATACATTTGTTAGCTATTAAAGCAGTAAATTGTCAGTTATCCACTGCTATGATCTAACTTGCTGCATCATTACTGTGCTACTTTCTAAAGCTGTCAACACTTGAATTCCAACTGCTCCCACAAACAAGCCAGGTAGGATGAAACTAAAGCTTAACTTAGGTTTGTGTTTGCTGTAATTATGAAATGCAATCACAGCATGTGCAGGATACTTGAATTAGCTTCAATCTAGCTATCGCATGTGCTGAGAGCAGTGAAACTGAAATAGTATGGCTTCTGCAGGAGCTATGTCAGACTGGCTAGGACCCTTACTTGGTGTCTTATGAATATTTGCAGAACTCAGAGCACTTGAAGCTTCCTTTGTGACTACCAAAGTTTAGTATTAGCCTAGGCATACAGAAATCAGCCCCCAAACGCAATGCAGATACAGTTTTCATTGGAACTTTTCCAAAACCGGTTGGGAACTATTGTTCCCCGTGATCTAGCAAAAACCCCAGCAGCTCCATTTTCAGGTTCCCAGGTTTATGTTTTCCAAGGAGAACTTTGAAAGACTTGCCTTGATTTTCTTCAGCAAACTAAAAACATTTTAAAGAAATGTGCCAATTGAAACTGGCCAGCATCATTGGACAAATTATTTCTGATTAATTTCATTTCTCAGATCATTTCTGTTTGCTTAATTATCATTTGGGCTTTGCTTAGGAAAATAACTGAATTATCCTCTTAAGTACAGCTTCCTAAGTGGAGGAATTGCTTTGCAACATATTTGTTCTGGATGGTGCAGATGCAGTTCTGGAGCTGAAAACAAAACAAAACCTGGGTCCTAGGATACAAAAATATTGCTGTGGAAAAGCATAACAAAAAACTGG
This sequence comes from Cygnus olor, assembly GCF_009769625.2. Lineage (NCBI taxonomy): Eukaryota > Metazoa > Chordata > Aves > Anseriformes > Anatidae > Cygnus > Cygnus olor. The sequence goes on along the minus strand of NC_049169.1, from coordinate 148,806,104 downwards.
AAACATCATTAAAGTTGAGTAGCTCTTATTTTTGTTTAACTGGCAACAAACCCAATTATTTAAAAAATTTACAACTGTGCTTAGGATTGTAACCATGCAATTGAAGCATTATTTGCAAGTGGGGGGGGGGGGGGGGGGGGGGGGAGAGAGAGAATGCAGGCAATTTGCTCTAAACCTGTTCAGCTTCTTGAGCTTAAAACATTTCCATTCTGTTAAATTCATGTCATTCACTCACTGTGAATGTCAAATACTGCCACAAATAAGAGCAGATCATTTTCCATTTGCAGATCTCAGCCTAACCAAATGAAGGACCAAAACCATGCCAAAGCTTCACGTCACTTTTGCTTGTACAACGTCAAGAAGTTGCATGCACTTCTAATTGAATGTCTCCTAATCTTTCAGGAAGAGCAGTTTTTAGGTCTAACATAGGTACACACAGCCTGGGTGGAGCTGGAATCTGCTTCTAAAAGAATATAACTCAATGAAGTGTCCAGAGGATCCTGGTAATAAATAGAAAATGTTAAGAGGAAACAGCATATTGCAGTCTAACAGTCTCCAGTTAAATATCTGCACTTACATCTCAGTGAATTATAAAGAAGTAAAGTAGGTGTACCGTGTTACCCTCTTCATTTTTCTACTAAACTATGCTACATAGAAAATAAAGATGCAGGATGCTTTAACATTTTTGTTTCAGGCATTTCATACCTACTTTACAGAAGGGCATGATTCGTGTCTCCTTCCTATAATAACTTTATTATATATGAAAAAAAGAAACTATAGCAGAAGCACATTTTATTTAAAACCAAAACAAATTCATATGATTAAGAAAAAATCCTCCTATAAAATTGGTTATTTTCTTCCAGAAATCTGAGTGTTTAGAATTGCCTACAAAGGAATATATTTTCTTCCTTCCATGTTAAATGGAGTAAAAACTACATTTGGGGCTTAGCTTGAAAATGATTGTCACTCCAGTCTATACAAGTTAACTACTACAACTGGAAACCAAAAAAAAAAAAAAAAAAAGTTTAAGATATATGGTATGCTTGTATAATAGTTGCCATGAAACAAAAAAAATTAATTATTTTTTTCTGTTTTCTGTGCAAGCTGAGGAGTTGAATAATTTGTTTTATCCCTCTAAAGAACAATACACAAACATCAAGTGGGTACAGTACAAACATTGCTTATAATTACAATTTTAATTAACAAAGAGAAGTAACCAATAAATAGCCAAGCTATTTACATTATTGACAAGCACTTTTTGCTCTAGAGATTTACATTTTAGAGTCCAAATCAGTATTGTTAATGAAGATCCTATATGCTAATTCTGTGAAGATTTCTGTCTGTATACTATTTCAAGAGAATGTAACAGGAAGTGGATACAACAGGTGATGTCATGGAGATGTGCTGGGATGGCCCCCTTGACTGGAGTGTTGCAGTGGAGGGATACAGGCTCTTTATGAAGGACAGGCTGGAAAGATAAGGAGTGGAAGTTGCCCTTTGTGGAAGAGAGAAGCTGCAATGCATGGAGCTCTGCCTGTGGACAGATAAAGAACCATGAGCGATTCCTGGAGAGCACTGATGATAGAAGAGTCAATGAGGAGAGGTGCCCTGCTGGTCCTGATTCTCACCAACAAGGAGGTTAGGAGTGTGAAGGCTTGTTAGGAGTGTGAAGGTCAAAGGCAGCCTTGGCTGCAGTGACCATGAGATGGTGAAGTTCAAGATCCTTAGAGCAGTGAGGAGGTCACACTGCAAGCTCACAGCCTTAGAAATAAGGAGATCAGACTTCAGCCTTTTCAAGGATCGACTTGAACATCAAATATTCCCACAGAAACGTCTGACTTTCTTATTTGCCATTACACTTTCTTTTATACTTTAATATTTTCATATTTGTTTCATGTTTCTCCTCTATCACATTTTCACATCCAGATATCCATCAAAAATTCATTTTCTCTAATAGCTGACTCATCCAGAGAAGTGAAGAAATGAGAGCTAAAAGTGTTAATCACAGACTTTCAGAGCCCTTATAAAATTAAATATTAGCTAATAATGATAAAACAGATCAAAGAATGATTAGCATAAAAGCTCACAATCCACTTAATACTAACCTTCAACAGTCTAAATAATAATATAAAAATGAAGTTGTAATGAGTGTAACATGTTAATCGATGAAATACTTTGTCGCTGGAACAATTTACAAAAGTGTGTGGTAGATTCTACATGGTTTTAAGTCTTTATTATTGATCTGCCAGCATATGCAGAGAAAAAATCACAAAGGCCAAAGCCCAGCACAAGCTCAACCTGGTCACTATGGTTAAAGACAATAAAAATGTTTTTATAAATATATTAATGGCAAGAGGAGGGTCAAGGAGAATCTCCATTCTCTACTGGATGCAGAGGGGAACATGACTACTGAGGATAAGGAAAAGGCTGAGGTTCTTAATGACTTCTTTACATCTATCTTTACTAACCAGACAACTTATCCTCGGGGCACTCAGCCTCCCAGCCTGGAAGTCCGGGACAGGGAGCAGAAGAACCCCCCCACAGTTCAGGTGGAAACAGTTAGAGACTTGCTGCTCCACCTGTACTGTCACAAGCCCATGGGGCCAGATGGGATGCTGAGGGAGTTGGTGGATGTAATTGCTGGGCTGCTTTCGGTGGGAAGGCCAACAAGGCAGGCATCCTGGTGGGGGGTCTGTTACAGACTGCCAAACCAGGATGAGGAGATGGATGAGGAATTCTACAGGCAGCTGACAAAAGTTGTGAAATCGTCAGCTCTTGTCCTCATGGGGGACTTCAACTTCCCAGACATATCCTGGAAATACAATACAGCTCAGAGGAAGCAATCTAGGAGGTTTCTGGAGAGCGTGGAAGATAGTTTCCTGATGCAGCTGGTTAGTGAGCCTACCAGGGGAAGTGCCCTGCTGGACCTTCTGTTCACAGAGAAGGACTGGTGGGAGATGTGGTGGTCGGGAGCTGTCTTGGGCAGAATGACCACAAAATGGTAGAGTTCTCTATTCTTGGTGAAGTCAGGAGGGGGACCAGTAAAACTGCTGTCTTGGACTTCCGGAGGGCAAACTTTTAGCTGTTCAGGACACTGGTTGGCAGAGTCCCTTGGGAGGCAGTTCTGAAGGCCAGAGGAGTTCAGGAAGGCTGGGCACTCTTCAAGAAGGAAATCTTAATGGCTCAGGAGCGGTCTGTCCCCACGTGCCCAAAGATGAGCCAGCATGGAAGAAGACCAGCCTGGCTGAACAGAGAGTTGTGGCTAGAGCTTAGGAAAAAAAGGAGGGTTTATGATCTTTGGAAAAGAGGGCAGGCCACTCAGAAGGATTATAAGGATGTTGTAAGGATGTGTAGGGACAAAATTAGAAAGGCCAAACCTCATCTGGAGCTCAATCTAGCTACTGCTGTTAAAGACAACAGAAAATGTTTTTATAAATACATTAACACAAAAAGGAGGATTAAGGAGAATCTCCATCCTCTACTGGATGTGGGGGGAAACTTAGTTACAAGGGATGAGGAAAAGGCTGAGGTGCTTAATGCCTTCTTTGCCTCAGTCTTTAGCGGCAAGACCAGCTGTTCTCTAGATACCCAGTACCCTGAGCTGATGGAAGGGGATGGGGAGCAGGATGTGGCCCTCACAATCAACGAGGAAATGCTACAGCACTTAGATGTATGCAAGTCAATGGGGCCGGATGGGATCCACCCGAGGGTACTGAGAGAACTGCCGCAAGACCTGGCCAAGCCGCTTTCCATCATTTATCGGCAGTCCTGGCTATCGGGGGAGGTCCCAGTCGACTGGCGGCTAGCAAATGTGATGCCCATCTACAAGAAGGGCCGGAGGGTAGACCCGGGGAACTATAGGCCTGTTAGTTTGACCTCAGTGCCAGGGAAGCTCATGGAGCACATTATCTTGAGTGTCATCACGCGGCACTTGCACAGCAACCAGGCAATCAGGCCCAGTCAGCATGGGTATATGAAGGGCAGGTCCTGCTTGACGAACCTGATCTCCTTCTATGACAAAGTGACATGCTTGGTGGATGAGGGGAAGGCTGTGGATGTGATCTACCTTGACTTCAGTAAGGCTTTTGACACCATTTCAAACAGCATTCTCCTCAAGAAACTGGCTGCTCTTGGCTTGGACTGGCGTACGCTTCGTTGGGTTAAAAACTGGCTGGATAGCCAGGCCCAAAGAGTCATGGTGAATGGAGTCAAATCCAGTTGGAGGCCGCTCACTAGTGGTGCCCCCCAGGGCTCAGTACTGGGGCCAGTTCTCTTCAATATCTTTATTGATGATCTGGATGAGGGGATTGAGTGCACCCTCAGTAAGTTTGCAGATGACACCAAGTGAGGTGCGTGTGTCGATCCGCTCGAGGGTAGGAAGGCTCTACAGGAGGATCTGGATAGGCTGGACCGATGGGCTGAGGCGAACTGTATGAAGTTCAACAAGGCCAAGTGCCGGGTCCTGCACCTGGGGCACAACAACCCCAAGCAGCGCTACAGGCTGGAAGATGAGTGGTTGGAAAGCTGCCTGGCAGAGAAGGACCTGGGAGTATTGGTTGATAGTCGGCAGAATATGAATCAGCAGTGTGCTCAGGTGGCCAAGAAGGCCAACAGCATCCTGGATTGCATAAGAAGCAGTGTGGCCAGCAGGTCTAAGGAAGTGATTGTCCCCCTGTACTCGGCTCTGGTGAGGTCACACCTCGAATACTGTGTTCAGTTTTGGACCCCTTGCTACAAGAAGGACATGGAGCTGCTCGAGCGAGTCCAGAGAAGGGCAACGAAGCTGGTGAGGAGTCTGGAGAAGAAGTCTTATGAGGAGCGGCTGAGGGAGCTGGGATTGTTCAGCCTGGAGAAGAGGAGGCTCAGGGGTGACCTTATCGCTCTCTACAGGTACCTTAAAGGAGGCTGTAGCGGGGTGGGGATTGGTCTATTCTCCCACATGCCTGGTGACAGGATGAGGGGAATGGGCTAAAGTTGTGCTAGGGGAAGTTTAGATTGGATATTAGCAAGAACTTCTTTACAGAAAGGGTTGTTAGGCATTGAAATGGACTGCCCAGGGAAGTGGTTGAGTCACCATCCTGGAGGTCTTTAAGAGACGTTTAGATTTAGAGCTTAGTGATATGATATAGTGGAGGACTTGTTAGTGTTAGGTCAGAGGTTGGACTGGGTGATCTTGGAGGTCTCTTCCAACCTAGATGATTCTGTGATTCTGTGATCTATCAACGGTCTTGGTCATCCAGAGTGGTCCCAGATGACTGGAGACATGATAATGTGACACCCATCTATAAGAAGGGTCGTAATGAGCACCTGCAGAACTACAGGCCTGTCAGCCTGACCTCGGTGCCAGGAAAGGTGATGGAACCCGCCTCGTGGCTGAGGAAAAGGCTGTTGACTTAGTCTACTTAGACTTCAGCAAGGTTTTTGACACAGTCTCCCATAGTATTTTCCTGGAGAAGCTAGCAGTCTATGGCTTGGCCAATTACACTTTTTGCTGGGTGAAAAACTGGCTGGACAGCTGGGCCCAGATAGGAGTGGTGAATGGAATGAAATCCAGCTGGTGACCAGTCATGAGTGGTGTTCCCCAGGGGTCAGTGTTGGGGCCCATCCTCTTTAATATCTTTATTGATGATTTGGATGAGGGAATTGAGTGCACCCTCATTAAGTTTGCAAATGACACCAAGCTGCGGGGAAGTGTCAATCTGCCAGAGGGTAGGAAGGTCACAAAGCTGGGGGGAAGTGTCAGTCTGCCAGAGGGTAGGAAGGCCCTGCAGATGGACCCGGACAGGATGGATCGATGGGCAGAGGCCAATGGGATGAGGCTCAACATGGCTAAACACCAGGTCCTGCACTTTGGCCACAAAAACCCCATGCAACACTACAGGCTTGGGACAGAGTGGCTCAAAAGCTGTGCAGAGGAAAAGGATCTGGGGGTGCTGATTGATGCTCACCTGCACATGAGCCAGCAGTGTGCCCAAGTGGCCAAGAAGGCCAATGACATCCTGGCTTGCATCAGCAATAGTGTAGCCAGCAGGAGCAGGGAGCTGATCGTCCCCTTGTACTCTGCTCGAGTGCTGTGTTCAGTTTTGGGCTCCTCAGTACAAGAAGGACATCAAGGCCATAGAACGTGTCCATAGAAGGGCTATGAAGCTGGTGAAGGGTATAATTTCAAATACCATGCAGAGAAGCAGTATCTCTTCTCATGTTCCTTCACAGCCCCAAGGGAGAAAATACAAGTTAGTTCAGGGAATGTACAGTGAACAGTACTTAGAAAAAGGGAGATGTCACAGTGGCAGCACAGGTGTTCTCCTGTTTCTTGGAATACCTGCCAACCTCCAGATAGTTTTATTACTGCTTTGTATTAAACAAGTAGACTGACAGCAGCCTAAATTACAGCTGTCAGAGATGGTCCCAGTCCTTCTTGTCACTGCAGGGCCTGTTGGAGAGTGATGCTGCATTAAGTCTCTGCTGTTTTCTTGCAAAGAGCTTATGTCTTTAAACAATATGCATACTACTAAGGGGAAAAATAAAACATATAGGTAAAAGGGTAACATAGTTGTCTTTGGATAACACAGTATCTGCCAGCTATACATGTAGATTCATTCACACATAAAATTATGCAACATATTTTTGTGAGGTCTTCTCCTTGATTTCATTCAGAAGTTAGAATTATCTTTAAATCTTGGCAAAAGTCATCTCTCTGAGGGCATAACAAACATTTTCTTGCTCAGCGACTCACCCACCCCTACAATATGAATTGCTCTTAAAGTTCAGAGTTTCTGTTAGACACAAACAAGTAATATGAATTTATCCCTCACCAAAAGTTTAACAGCAGCGGCTTCCCTCAGTCTCTGAAATTCACTAATATAGCAGAGATCCTACGTAAATAGGCTTACTTAAATAATTATCTATTTTACAGAAACCCTCATGAAAAAGCTAGTTGAGGAACAGATTTTTAAAAGCATGTAAGGACATGGAGATACAAACAAGCCTTTGGGGACATTTTTTTTCAAATCAACTCAGTTCCCCATCAGATTAGTCTATGTCAGATTCCTTACAGGAGGAGCCATCAGCTGGTGAGTTTTTAAGCAGCTCACAAGTAGTTTGCTTGCAGCTCCCTTGAGTTGTTCTTCTGCTGATGTGACACACAGTCAACAACAGAGCTGAGTTGGTACAGACACTTTTGTGTAATTTGAATTACACAAATTACTTTTTGTAATAATATTAGTAATTAAGTAATTTGAATTACTTTTGTGTAATTATACAAACAGACACAGTGATCCTTTTTGTTCATTATTAGAAAGTTTCTTGACCACAAAAATCCTCTAAATTCACTCTGAGGTTTGTAGATCTATATTTAGCTGCTGTCTCACTTTTCTTCCTTTTCTTCCTTCCTTCCTTTTTCTCTCTTTCAATCTCCTCCATTCTTTCTTGTTTCTAAAGAAGTCCCAGTCATCAAGTTTGACTATGTTCTGCAGACTTCAGTAGCTTTTGTAAAGCAGAAGGCTGCACTTCCTGTGGCTAGAGCAAAACCTCCCATTAGAAAAATCATCTGTTTTTCGTGAGAACAGATGCTCCAAATTGACTTTCAGACTCAAACAGAGATTCCTCTAAATCAGGGTCATATTTGACTGTAGGGTAGCTGAACTTCATTGCTATTGTGTAAGGAGGGAGTACCCAGAGATAAGCTTATTTAAAAGTAATGATGTTCTGTTTTCTAGAATGCTATTCAGTCCTTCACTTTTTTTTTTTTTCCAAAAAATTCTACTCACTTGAATGAAATGTTGTCCATTTATCTGAGTAAATATGCAATACATGCAGCAGTTAAATGCTGTTGGAAATTTAATTTCATTCATTTTTTTCCTATGAAACAATGTCTCTGTAAATGGTCTAATTGTTTAAATTATGTTAGATGCTGTGTTAATTTAAAACTAATGTTTTGGTTAAAATGATCAAAATGCTATGGCTCCAATGTCAAATGTTAATGGCCCAAATGAGGGGCACATGTAAGGGAAATACTGTTAGAAGGCTAAAATAGTTTGGAGTTTGTGTAACAGCCCCTATAATTTTTGTTTCATGAATCGCTATGACAAGCATACAAAATACATAGTATTGAAAATTATATTTTTTGTAAGATACCAGTAAAAAGAGATAGTGTTTAAAAGATGTTGTATGGCTCTTTATCCTTACATAGTATTGTCTTATCTAAATATCTCAATATCCAAAATAAAGTTAGAGCCAACTACAATACCCTGTTTCACTCACCCTGTTGTTAGGAAGGTGATATCAGCTTTATCTTGGGGGCAAAGGAATATGCATTCAAGACAACATTGCACTTTGATCAAGAACTGTACTTTGATCTTCTTTTGCAAAAGAAAAATTATATGAGTGAAACTTTTTCAAAGTAAGCTGTGGACTCTTTCCTATTAACACACTTTTGATATATTTTTGCAAAGTGCTAATGAGCTATAACCAATGTATTTGTTTGGAGCAAGAATGCTGCAAACCCTGCTTGAAATTAAGCTATGTCCCCCATAGAGAAGAATATGCACCTGAAACATTGGTTTCATTTTAACAGTTAAAATGAGGAAATTCCCTGAGACTGGATTTCCATCTAACCAAGGGCTTTTCACCACACAGTGGTACACAAATTTTAGCAGAAAACAATTAGTTGTTATTCATGCCACTCCCAGTGCCAATCAATTTGCTTCCAAATAGTTCAAATTCACTTTTAATTGTTTTCCAGGAGTCCACAAAACTTCCCTACAGTGGTGCTTTACTACAAAGCAGCAAAAGTGGTTAGAGTTGTTTTTTAAATAACTCTTGCCCAAGAGCTTGCCCTTGAAGAAGACCCAGGCATCAACCAAATAATCTTGACAGAAATATATCACAGTGGCCAGTTTTTTGTTAGTTTGTTCTGTTTTCCTTGGTTTTACACGGAAAGAGAAAACACTTTTAAATGATCCTGAGCTACATTTTCCTTCTCTCTGACTCATAACTCACAGACCAAATCAGCATATGACAAATGGTGACAGTATTAAGCCACTTTCTTCATAAAGCAAGGAAAAGGGAGATGTTGACAGAGGGACTCAAGGCTCATTTGACCCAGAGCAGCAGCAGTGTCTTTGGCAGTGATTTGGATCAGGAGAGCTTTTTACATCTTCAGACTAAGGCAAAACGGTGAGATGTCCTCCAGGAAGATTTCCTCCAGGAGTGAGGCATTAACAATACTGCAGCCTGTATAGAAGTTGTAGGGCAGGACAAGAATTACACCTGCAGCACCAGAAAAGTTATACAGGTGTGTTTAGGGATTCTTTCATTAAATTTAATGCTAAAAATGCTTGTTGTTTGTTTGTTTAACCAAATCACAGTTGAAATAATTTTAATTATGCTATAATTAATCCAGAAACTGAAAATGAAACATACAAGAAAAAATCTGCAATCTTAATCCTGAAACATTTCCCAACATCGTTTAACTTTGATATACAGCTTTTTTGGGGACGATGTTTTCAATAATTGTTTGGAGTAATTTCTCATATCAGCCAGAAAAAATACATAACCTTGAAACCCTGATCTCAATTTACTGCTTTCATTTCAGCTTCAAGTCAACTTTATACAGACCCTGAGATTTAGGAGGTCAACAAGTGGCAAAAAAAATTCTTTCCATCCACCCCTCAGCTCCAAGAAAGGATCATGTTTAGAGAGTGATATATCATGATATATTCAGGACTAGTAGCATTTACAACCACTCCCCAGACGTTTTAAGACCAAGGTAGATAGATGCGATCTAGACCTTTAATGTTATGAGCCAGTATATTTCACAATCCTGCTCACAAACATAGCAAAGCACTTTAGTCCTCATTATTTGAGTCAGAAGGTTGTTGTTATCCTCCCGATCCCTGAACTTTTTTATCACAGTGATTAGAAACCTATTTCTATCTTAGATTTATTCATGATCCAGATGTGCTTATGTAATTTTTTTTTTACCAATACTATCTGTTGTGTAAGTGGTTCTTCTCCCTCGCAAGTGTTTATGCCCATGAAGGATTTAGAAAGAACAGTAGTATTCATTTTCAGCTATTTTTTTGCTAGACTACAAAATTTAGGATTTGATCCTCCAAGGTATATTGTGTCTCACTCCTATTTAGACCTCACATTCCCACTGAAACCAATTAATTCAATGGGCGCTAGGCTTTTCAGTAAGAAAGCAGGGTCTAAAGTGCTGTGAAAGCCTGAACTGAAGCACTTTTGCTTTTCTTTCTTTATCTTTCTTGAACATTGAAAACATAGTGCCAAAGATATAATCTTCTCTGTGCCTTATAAAGAGTTCTTAATATTCTCCGAAGACTTTAAGTTAACTTTGCATTTATCTTACGTTAACTTTGAAAGGCTGAATCATAACTGAGGTACTGTCTGTATCTAAATAGTGTAATCAAGCTTTTCTACACTTAGTCATTACCAATAAATGATCTTATATGAAAATTATTGTTTGCAAGTCTTTACTTGCCAAGCTGTAACTGAAAAATTTTATTCGAGTTCAGTTACACCACCTGGGGGAATTCATTTCTTTCTACATAATATTTGATCCACTTCTTTTATCCACCCCTTCTAGCTTAACATTTCCACAGCTTGATGTCGTCAATGGACTAACTGTATATCTCAACTCTCATCTTGGAGTAACTCCACTAGCAGAATTTCTCCATTCTTCTGGTTCATGCCTCCATACAATTTATTAGTGTTTATTCTGCGGTGTTCAGTTGTGATGTGGAGCAGGATTTGGGAGACAGGAAAATAGAGGGCTGCATAGCTGAAACTTTGCTTGCTCATGCTTTGGTCATTGTTTTGTAATTCTTGTGGTAATGCTCTGCTTTCTCAGCTCAGTTAGTGGTTGCCCATGTCAATGCTTTACTGAAATCTCTGCAGACTACACAACCACTTCTTTGGAAGATCAGCTATCAAAGGTAAATACAAGGTTAGTCTAACACGTTTTATCTTTGGTTTGGTTTCATTTCATTTCCTGTTTACTTCAATTAGTTTAAATGTTCTGAAAATCTGATCCGTTTGATCTAAAAAGTAAGTGATCTCCTGAAAAGGTGATCTATTTATATTTTCCCCAGGATGTTGATTCCAAATTTAGAGCAATTTTTCTATCTGACCAAATGTCACCCTGAAGGTGCAGCTCTCCCAACTGCTCCATGCTTGTAGATCACTCTGAGATGCACAACTGTGTTGCTATCTGAAACCAGCCAGAGTCAAGCTCATAGATGCTCCATTTTATTACAGCAAACAAGATATTAGAGATATTAGTCTGTCAAGCAAACACATTAAAGAATCACTGTAATCTTTATAAAAGGTTAGAAATGTTGTCACACCATTAAAAATGCAAGTATTAACTGCACTTAAACAATGACCAAGTTGTTATTCTGATTAAACTTAATTACTAGTCACAGTAATTAGTCAACACTGTTCATGCATTAACCAAATGTATACATTGGAATGTTAAAGGCATGACATTGTTCTCATTTATATGATCACCACACCAAAAAGGAAAATATTTGTGTACTGGTCCAAATAAGTTTCCAAACAGCATCTTAAATTCCCACTTGAATAAACTCTGCAGAAGATTTTGCCAATGTATTTAACATTAAAAACCTCTGGTGATCCCTCCTAATATTTGGCAGTGAAAAATCTCTGGTACTTACAGCCTCCCCCTACAACTTCCCCAGTTAAGTCCAAGCATTAAATGGAAAAAGCCAGATGTTTTTCATGTACTGAAACTATCCTTTCTTAGAGGAATTTGGACAATACTTTTAGTTATATTTTACAAAACAAACAAAAAACTAAAACACAAGAAAAATAAGATTTTTTTCTCCCATTATGAAGGATTAAGCGATCTTGATCTTTTTATTTTTATTGCACCATTGTGACATGAAAAGCATTATAAAATTGCTTTGCCTTTCAGATGAATAAATGTATTGCTTTTGACATGCAGTTATAAAATGATAAAATACTGGTTTTCTCAGTGTTTGGTCATACCTGTAACTTCCTATGTTTTTACAGAGCTTCTCCTGGAGGTAAATTCTTAGATTAGCATGTGGTAATTTAGGAAGATTTCACAACTAGGAAACAGACAACTCCACTTGTTCAGTAGGTTACTCTTGCTCATCGAGCAAGGGTAGGAACATCAATGCAAAGTCAACAGAGAATCCTGCAACAACTTTCACAAACAGTGCCTGTACTGTAAGGCACATACTGGTTATCACTGGATGGAATCAAAAAATTCTTCTTTTCCTCGCAGTTTAATAAAATTCCTATTAATATCTGCAGTAAATTTTATTAAGAAAAAAATGGCAATAATTAAAGCACTAGAATTACTTTAATTACAGTAGGAAGCATTTCCTAAGCAAAAATGGTTGTAAGTTATGGAATCTGCGGAATTATCTTGCTATAATTTATTGTAAACAAAGGCAGAAAAATATTGTCATAATTAATGTTATAAATTTAATAAATATACATAATATTTTATGCAGGAATGTGACAGTAGGTACTGACCTTAATTTGAAATGAGAAATGTAATGATTCAATTTATATGAAATGCTTGTAACAAATTCTTTGGACTGTATTTGTGGAAAAACATGTTAGTCAGCTGACTGACTGCCTTCCTTTGTTATTACTGATATATCTCATGAGTAATTAATTTTAAATTTTGTTCATGTAACCTCTAGAACTTGGTCTAATAATCTTGAAATTGGCATCCACTGAATAGATTTTAGATGTTTAAATAATAGGGACAAAATACACTAGAAACTTATTTGCAAGTGACTTTATGACTGTTGCAACTCTGTAATGAAAAATATATTAAATATCTTAAAGCTCAAATCAAAAGAAAATTAACTTGCTGAGGTATATGCCTTTTTTTTTTTTTTACCTTGTCTCCATAATTAATCAAAAAGGCTTTCTGTTTTAGTGTTTTAAGCTGGCCTCTAATAAATATTGTGGATAATTAAAGTATATTGCAATCACTAAGTCCCATATGAATTTTAGCACAAGTAATCTAGCAGATTTACAGGTTTTTTTCTGCCTCTCCCCTTTCTTCCCCCTTACCCTGTGTTCCTTTCCCACTCAGATAGCCTTTAATGAGCTCTCATCATCTGATGACTGCAGGAAAATGGTATCTCTTCAATAAAATATTTTAACCACCTTTGTAAGGAAGGCAGAATAGATTACATTAGAAATATTTGCAAAGCTCTTTCTTGGACAACCATTGGCTTTGAATAAACACATTTAGATTTACAAGAGTAGCAGGAGTAAACTATGCAGCTACCTCTTATGATAACTTGCTCATTTGCACTTTAATGAATAAATTATTATGCTGTATCAGTTCTGTTCTGCTGTCATGATAAAAATTGCATTTATATAACCTTTAATCAGTTTCATTATAAGCAAAAGGGAAAATTTGATTTTGAGATGACAAACACCTTTTTTGAATATACTGCTTGGTTTTGAGAATTTATAAATGGTTTGTAGAAACATGCAAAAGGAAAAGTGTTATTAGAGGTGTGACTACAGTAATTAACACTGTGCTGAGCACTAGAATGCTTAGAATGAACAGGCTGTGCCATTCATATTTTCACATGCTTGAACTGTAGAATCACAAAATCACAGAATCATAGAACTGTAAAATCATAGAATACCCTGAGTTGGAAGGGACCCACAAGGATCACTGAGTCCAACTGTTGGCTTCACAAAGGACCACCCAAAACTGAGACCATGTGTGTGAGAATGTTGTCCAAATGCTCCTTGAACTCCATCAGGCTTAGTGGCATGACCACTGCGCTGGAGAACCTGTTCCAGTGCTTACCACCCTCTCAGTGAAGAACCTTTTCCTAACATCCAGCCTAAATCTCCCCTGTCACAGCTTCATACTGTTCCCTTGGGTCCAATTGCTGTCACCAGAGAGAAGAGATCAGCACCTGCCCCTCTGCTCCCCTCACGAAGAAGCTGTTGGCAACAATGAGGCCTCCCCTGCTCTGCTTTGGGCTGAACAAACCAAGGGTCCCTGGCTGCTCCTCATATGTCTTGCCCTCTAGACCCTCCACCATCTTTGTAGTCCTCCTCTCTAATAGCTTTATGTCCTTTTTATATTGTGGCACTCCAAACTGTACATAGTACTCAAGGTGAGGCCACACCAGCACTGAGTAGGAGAAGCCCTTCCCTCCACTGGCGAGCAATGCTGTGCCTGATGCACCCCAGTGTATGGTTGGCCCTTTTGGCTGCCAGGGCACACTTTTGACTCATATTCAACTTGCCATCAACCAAAACCCCCAGATCCCTTTCTGCGGTACTGCTTTCCAGACTCTCATCTCCTAGTCTGTACACACAGCAAGGTCTGCCAGGTGCAAAATCTGGCACTTGCTCATGTTAAACTTCATATAGTTGGTGATTGCCCATCTCTCATTTGTCAAGATGTCACTGCAAGACCTCTCTACTCCCAACAGGGTCAACCACTCCTCCTGTTTTAGTGTCATCCACAAACTTACTTAGTATACCTTCAATTCCTATATCCAAATCATTTATAAAAATATTGAAGAGAACAAGTCCTAAAATGTAGCCCTAGGGAACTGCACTAGTGACTGGCCACCAGCCTGATATAATCCCATTTACTACAATCCTTTGAGCCTGCCCTGTCAAGCAATCATTCACCCACCGTTTTATGTTTTTATCATATATTTTTATCATTTAATTACAACAACTGGCTTCCCTTGGTCAACTAGATGGGTGACCATACAATAAAAAGAAATTAAGTTCCTTAAGTCAGACATTCCCCTCATGAACCCATATTAGGTATAGCACTTACAGAATTTCCTTCTTGTGATTTACTTTGCTGCTACTCCAACTGCTGTGTCTGAATGTGTTCCAGGGTAAACCTGGGAAGCAGATAAACACTACACAGGCACTTCCTGCTCCGTCCAGTGGGACTGTGTAAGAGAAAAAGAAGAGTAAAGGCAAGAAAACTTGTGGGTCAAGATAAATATTGATAAATAAGCAAAAGACAAGTGGAAGAAGAGAGAAAACAAAACAAATGAAGCAAAGGCAATCACTCATCAACTCTCTCGGGTAGACTGATGCCCAGAGAGTTCCCAAGCAAAAGAGGTCTAACCTTCCTGAATTCTCTCCTCTCCCTTCTTATTACTGAACATGATGTTTTACAGCATGTTATATCTCCTTGGTTAGTTTGGGTCATCTGCCTGGTTGTGTCCCCGCCCAACCTCAAGCACACCTGCGATCTATTCACTGGACGAGGACAGAATGAGAAACAAAGACCTTAATGCTGTGCAAACATTGTTCAGCAACAGCTGAAATATTAGTATGTTATCAACACTGTTTTGGTCACAAATCTACAACCTAGCACCAAAACAGATGCTATGAAAAAAAATTGACTCCATCCCAGACAGGTCCAATACAGAAGGTGGGAAAAAAAAGCCTTGTGTATGTGTGTGTATACCTTAGACTATGTCTGTGGATTGGACATGAGACCAGTTAACTCCAGCAGTACTGAAGTCTATTGCTAAATGGTGCACATGCATTTTTATTATTTAGGTGTAACTCTCTCTGTTCTTAATTTTTTGGTATCTATCAATCAGGACATTAAATGTCATTGGTTCCCATCCCTGGGAATCTTTTAAGTTCTAATATTCATGTCCTCTGTGAAAGTATAAAAATATATTAAATTTCACTTTATTCCCCCCTTTGTAGAACACTTTTGTTTTCTACCTTTTTCTATTGTCATTTGACCTACTCAAAGCTGTTCGTAAATTTGAAGGGTAACCTAAATTCACAGACAGCTCTGATGCACATCAAAATAATCAACTTGGTATGAGATACACAAAATTCAGGGTTGGAAGGGACCTTAAAGCACACCCAGTTCCAATCCCTGCCATGGGCAGGGACACCTCCCACTAGGTCAGGTTGCTCAAAGCCCCATCCAAACTGGCCTTGAACACTTCCAGGGATGGGGCATCCACAGCTTCTCTGGGCAACCTGGTCTAGTGCCTCACCACTCTCTAAGTAAAGAATTTCTTCCTTAATTCTTCCTAATATCTAATAACTTCCTTATATGCATAGAAGATATCTTCTAATATCCTTAAACTTTTTTTTTTTTTTTAATTTTAAAACCATTACTCTTTCTCCTACCACTACACTCCCTGACAAAGATTCCCTCCTGAGCTTTCCTGTAGGCCCCCTTTAGGTACTGGAAGGCCCCTATAAGGTTTGCTTGGAGCCTTCTCTTCTCCAGGCTCCCTCAGCCTGTCTTCATAGAAGTGCTCCAGCCTCTGGATCATCTTCAAGGCCCTCCTCTGGACTTGTTCTAATAGGTCCACATTCTTGTGCTGGGGGCCCCAGAGCTAAATGTAGTACTCCAGGTGGAGTCTCATGAGAGCAGACCTGAGGGCAAGAATCACCTCCCTTGACCATGCTTCTTTTGATGCATCCCAGGCTTTCTGTTCTACAAGTACACATTGCTGGCTCATGTTGAGCTTCTCATTAACCAACACCTCCTCATCCTTCTCCTCAGCGCTGCTCTCAGTCCATCCTTTGCCCAGACTGCATTTTTGCTTGGGATTGCCCTGGCCCAGATGCAGGACCTTACACTTAGCCTTGTTGAACTTCATGAGATTCACACAGGCCCACCTCTCAAGCCTGTCAAGGTCTCTCAAATGGTTATTTGATTCAAAATACATGCTACCTTTCAGGCAGGAACCTGATACTAGAACCTTTTCCTTTCAAATAAAGATCAAATCATAAATTTGATATAGAATATATCATCCTTACCGTGAGGAACCAGGAATATCTACCTATTTATCCTCTATCAGAAGGTGGAAAATGTGGATTAGACCCTGGCTCCTGCCTTGCAGGGGCTGAATCCATGTCAGTAGGTGCAAAATGTGATGATATGAGACTGCCACATAAGACTGAAAGAGAGGTTTGGGGATTTATGTTTTGAACCACAACATGAAGCGGAAGATAGGGCAAGAATGGAAAACTTGAGTCATTTCACAAATGTAGCCCTCAGTGTTTTAAAAATATCATGGTTTTATCTTTACTACATTCCCATGAAGTAGCAAAACTCCCAGTCCTTATAATAATCACAGACAGATGAGCCTTTGTCTCACCTACAGCAAGGGATTTTTAGGAGAAAATAAAAAGGTGGAAATAAACTACGTACATGCTATTCATAGTCAGGAAAACATAGCTCATGATAAATACAATTTCTGAAGGATTTTTTGCCTAGTTGTGACTGTGTACTACTGTAAGTAGCTTAAAATATTTCCCACATTTTGTTTTCAATAAGGAGTTGAATAACTCCAATTCCTTATTTACCCTTATCCCATGAACAGACTTTCCTAACATCCTGCTGATAATGAGAGCTGGTAAATTTACATAAATAACGGTGTTGTTTTGTTTTGTTGTGTTTTGTTTCCTGCTAGTTCAATAGTATCCCAGTAGAATATTTATTTTACTTTCCATGAGTTTTAGTAATATCATTTCATTCTCTACCTTGGCTCTTTTTTTTTTATTTCCTTTTTTTTTCTTTCTTCCTTTTTTTTTTTTTCTTCCTTTTTTTCTTTCTTCCTTTTATTCTTTCTTTCTTTCTTTCTTTCTTTCCATTCAGAAAAGTTTGATTAACTCAGTTTTGAATATGAATTAGCAAATGCAGTGTCAGTTCATGGTAATAGAGAGAACCAACAAAGATTCACAGTTAAGGCAGTGAATCCACATCATGAAATAAACATTCTTTACTTAAATTCTGTTTTCACAGCTTGTGACATTTCAGTGATTCAAATCATGTTGACTGCTGCCACAGTGTCCCTCTTGAGAGGAGAGGAGCATAATAAAGGTTTTCAATTTGTCTGCACTGGCTTAGCTTACTGGAAACATCAAGTGGAGCTCTCACATTTATAATGAATATGATTAAAGAATATATTTGTAAAAATGCATACTTGAAATATGAAAACAAGATTAGAAACAATGTTAAGAGCATTGAAGCATATTTAGGAGGAGGGCTGTACATTTTACTAAGATCTGCAGGGCATTACTTATATTCAAGTCTCTCAAGTATTTTAATAATTTATTTGTTCTGTGTTACATTGATTAACAGCTGGCAGACACATCCATGTTTGTTTCTAGACAAGGCATGTGTTGTCCAGTAGTGAGTGATCTTTGCTTTTGTGGTTCAGTTATTTCAAAGAAGAGCTTTTGAGGACCAGGAAAAGAACAGCGGTGTCAGGAGGAATTAAATTGGTTGAGGATCTGTCAGCTTAGCTGATCTTAGAAATTCAAAAGAGCAAATATGTGAAGTAGCATCTTATCATATGTCTTCTCTTGAAATCTAAAATTAAAAGGTGATATGAGACCATAACATAATGATGTTAACATGTAAGGACGCAGTGTCAATGTCTAAGGCACAAGATAGTTCCTTCTTTTGTTGAGTACTTCATTAAGCATACCTCAATTATGTTAAAGAGTAGTGGCAAAGCATAGGAAATGATGGATCATTTAAATTCATGACTTACATAAGCAGAGTATTTGGTTGCCATTGACAGAGTTCTGTCTTTAGCCACATTCTTATATCAGGAGCTCTGGGAATTCTTCCCACCTGCTTAGAACATATTTTTGAGGCTTTCTCACCACCTCAGCTTTTCAGCATCAACACTGAAGCTGAATATGGAAGCACAGTAATATCAGAGGTCTAAAAGCGTTAACATAAAGAGTAGTAAGGAGGCTGAACAATGATGATCAGAAAATCACACAAAAAGTATTCAGGGAACCAAGGGATTTGGGTTACTTCTTTATCTCTTCAGTAAAACTAACAGAAGACATTTGGGAACTCAAAGCATAGCTTTTATTTATAATACTTGTTCTAGAAATTACTTCAAATGTTTAATTCAAAATATCAGCATTGCAAAAAATCTATACATTTAGTAGTGAGAAAATGAGAAACATGTTCAGCTACAACACTCAACCTTTCTCTTTTCCTCCCACTCCCAAGTCTAGCAGAGGATATGTCTAAATTTGGTGGAATGGTACAGTTTGTGAGATCAGGAAAGGACTGGAATACTGGAGATTTTCCTTAGTTATATTTAATTTCATTTTTTTTCTGGGCAAGTCAGTGCTTTCATTTAAATCATCAACTACTACACTTTTTTTTTTTTCTTTCCTTTTTTTTTCCATTACTTTAATATCTTGGATGCATAATTCCACTTAGAACTTCAGATAAGAAAGTAACATTGATTATGCTACCGAGTCATTACCTCACAGCAACCTTAATCTATTTGCCCCCAAATTCAGGCAAATACATAACCCTCTACTCTTTGAAGATTTGTATCACAACCCACACCTCTGGACACGCTCTATCTCAACAAAATTCTCATTTCTTCTGTTCTTTGTCAAATTCTCCTCATTTTCCTATTAAAAAATGCTGTTTATTTTTTAACTATGTTTCACTACATCATACACTTTTCAAGCATATATATCTTTATATCGTGTACCCAATTTGTCAACAAATACACTAATCTTCTAACAAATTTCAATTCTGCAAAATTAAACAGTATCCAGACATAGAATATCCATACAAAATGTGCTTGCATTTATAAAAAGTGCACATATATTTCAGGGTGCATGATATATATATACAGAGAGAGAGAGAAAGAGAGAGTATCTACTTATATGTATGCATACCAACATATAAATGTGTGAGTGGTTGTACATATTCACTCATCCAAAATTTTCCATTTCCTACTAAAACAGTGAGTGACAAAACCAAGTAAGATTTCTTTTTTCAAAACAAAACACTGAAATCACAGTGAAGTATTGCTAGCATCACAACCTTACTTGTATTCCAGTTTAGCTTTCTATGAATTAAAATAAAGACATATAAATGATGCTTTCTGATTAAATGAAGGAATCTTGTCCACTTATTTCAAAATGTATGTTTAATTATTTAATTGTGCTTTGATTTACATTACTGTCTTTCCCTCCCCCTGAAGTTTCTTTCATCTCTTGTAATGTGCTCCTTGTTGGAGATTTTTAGACACAGAAAAATGCTTTAGTAAGACAGATGTTAGTTAATCTTCATGAGTTAATACAGTACAATAGAAGCCAAGCCAAACCCTGGGCTGCATTTTTCTTTCATACTTTCTTTCTATGAAAAGGAAAGAAAAAAAAAATAGAGTCACTATTCACTAAACATCCTCCTCAGTACAGCATAAGCATAGATTTACTGCAGTGCTGTAATCTTTCCATAGATTGGACCACAGATTTTGTTCCCCAACTTCTACAGGCTACCCTTTAATTTCCATCTTCCCTTCCTGTGGTCATTCACATTCTTTGCCTCCTGAGGTCCTTCCAGCCTCCAGACAAGTCTCCTAGGAAATCTGGCAAATACTACCCTCTCCCTCAAAGAGATCTTTACCACTTGTCCTTTCCCACATGCCCTCTCCCCTCTGGAGTATTTTAAAGTAAAGAGCTTTGCAAAGCTAAATACTACTCAGGAGCCATATTCATAGACAGAACTTCACTCTGCATATAGACATATATAGATATATATTTTAGGATACCTCTGCTCGTAGGGATGTCAGTTCTTCTTACCACATTTGCAGACCCATATTACTATTTTAATTTTACTGTCATCCATTAAGAAGGGAATAATTATTTCAGATGTTTATCTATCTTTAAATAAAAATGTGTATCTTTGTTCTCTCCAAATCTCCAATTATCTACCCTTTAAAAGGGAAGACAGTATTCCATGTACCATTTTGTTTCAAACAAAGATTTCAACTTCTCCTGCAAGAGATTGAAATCTTTTTACTACAAGGTTAGGGTTTGTACTGGATCTGGCTGGGATGTTAACTTTCCCTGCAGCAGCCCATACAGTGCTGTGCTCTGCACTTGGAGCTAGAACAGCACTGGTATCACACCAGTGTTGTGTCTGCTGCTGAGCAGTGCTGGAACAGCATCAGGACTCTCTCTAACCCTCCCAGAGTCAGCAGGCTGGGGGTGGGCAAAAAGTGAGAAAGGAACATCACCAGGGCAGTTGACCTAAACCAACCAAAGGGATATTCCAAACCATATGATGTCACACTCAACAATAAAAGGAAGGAAAAAGAAAGAAGAGGGGAGGGGTGGGCTCTCGTTGCAAAAACATCTGTCTTCCCAAACAACAGCTACATGTGTTGAGGCCCTGCTTCAAGGACATGGTCAAGCATCGCTCATTTGTGGGAAGTAGAGAGCAATTTCTTTCCTCTGCACTTCCACACAGCCTTTACTTTTTTCTTTTTTCTTTTTTTTTTTTCTCCCTTTTCCCCTTTCCCTTTTTTTCCCTTTAGTTAAATTGTTTAATTAATAATATTTTTTTTCCTTAATATTT